>NC_061122.1:6480268-6483191 GCF_002878395.1 Capsicum annuum
AAGTTTTATGATTACCAAGATGCATCCTTTCATGTCACTTGATGAATTTTTCTACCTCATCATGCTTAAATAAACGTAGAATTCAGATCCTTATAATTGTCGCACCCCTTTTTCAACCAAAAAGATTATATTAAAGTTTGAAAGAGTTTTTGTTATTAAAGAGATAAAAAGATGAAAGTTCGTTTCGAAAAAAGATTGTTTACGTTTTTTATTCAGAGTCGCCACTTGGCTTAAATCGGGTGTGCCAAGTCACCCATGGATATCTTTTTCAAAACAATTTGACTCTTTAAACTGGTTTGCAAACAGAGATTCCAGCTATGGAATTCTGTTGACCGAGGGAAAGGTATTAGGAACCCCTCTATCCCGTGATTTGACCACGGTCTCTTGGTGGAGCATATTGGCTAATTTGACACTATGAATGTATAAACCACACAAAAATAACCTATCAAACAAACAAACAAAACAAATCCAAAAATATAATGTCCAGTCCAATTATTACAACCCGAAATAAGAAATGCGAAAATGTAAACCTACGCTAACCTACACTAGTCCTAAACTGCGCTCCAATGCTTTACCCGATGCCTCGGGCTCCTCCGAGTACAAAATGCCTCGGGGCATTCCCCGACGAATAAACATAAATACCTCGGGGCATTCCCCGGCCAAATGATACATTTGATCCAAAAACCATAAAACCAAGTCATTCAACACACATTTTCAACATTCAACAATCCACGAGTTCTAAATTTGCCTACCCAAGCCTACTATTTGCCTACGCCTTTGACGGTCTTATCATGATACTACCGAATTCATCAACATCAATGAATAAAAAATAAATTACCACTTGCTTTTTATCAATTTATCAATTCCGCCCCAAATTTCCTTTTAACACCAAATTTCCATAATTCACGATTTCTATTTTTCAACAATCGACAACCACTTTTCAATGAAATTAAGCAACAAGTCAATATCAAAATAGCAATTCATTACCAATCAAGATCAAACAACACACAAAATTCTATCCAATACAACATATTCTATCAACAATGAAATAAAAGAGGAATAGAGTAGAAATGGACCTCAATGATGATTTTATTTCAAATATCAGTCAATCGAAAAGGCAAATCTGGGTGCCGAAGAACCCCAAATTAGCCTTGAAGAATACCACAACTATGAACCAGAATCCAACTCGATAATCGAAAAATTAAAGCTCGAAACTGATCACAACAAATAGATCGAGACAAACGGTACCCCAAATTTCAAACCAGTAACGAAACACGATTAACCCAAATCAAGAAACGCAGCAGAACACAACTCGTATGCGAAACTATCGCAAAAATGCATTAAAAATAGGGTTGATTTCAGTAAAAATCCACTGTTTGTTCATGTTTTCATCGAATTTTAGTATTTTACAATCAGTTCTACCTAGAAATCTAAGGAAACGAGGAGATTTTGGATTTTGGGACTGAACCGATCGAAAGAAAGAGTTGAAAATCAATTCCGGTGAGATTTTGCTAGAATCCCAAAGAAAGATGACCAATCTCTCAAATTCTCTTCATTCTTGATTTCTCGCTCAATGTGCGCGCGCGCTAGATCTATGCGCGTCTGTTGGGAACCCAAAATGGAAAAGAATCAAGAGCCCCCTCCCCCTCAAGTCATCTGCGTGTGTATTTTTAATAGAAATTGTATGTGTTGTATATTTGTAGATATATGAAGATGATGGCTTCCCGTTTTGTATTTTACTATTTTTTTTGGAGAAGAAAAGTTAAGAGTTCACGTGGATGGGGTAGGGTAGGAGGGTATTGGGTGGTGAGGTGTTGTCTTTTAATTGGAGAGGTAGAGGTTAGGTGTCCATTTTTGATTGGGTGGGTTGTTGGAATATTAGAATGGGACAAAGTTTGTTATGACTTGTTATTTGGATAACACAAAACAAAAAATAAATACATAAATAAGTAAAAGATGAGGTGGTTATTTATTTTCTTGGAAAAAATTATAAAAATAGGGTTAAATTGTGTGATATCGGAGTAAGAAATATTTTTTTGACTGGGCAAAATTACGTGTCTACATCATGCCCCCTTTGAATGTAAAACACCAAGTGTTTTCATACAAAGAAGTAGACAACGAGACAGAATTTTGACCCGACCCTTATTAAAAGGAAGAAATAGAAGGAAGGAAGGAAACCGAGTCTACATCAGGACATCCTAGCTACCCACGTTATGAAGGAAACCAGTCACAGATACCTCTTAGGGAAGGACAAGGACTATACCGAGTTGGAGAGTCGAGTGAGGTTCCATCGAGGTTCCGGTTTGCAGTTCTGTCATTACATCAAAAATGAAGATTACAAGTTAAAATATAAATGAGATTACAAAGTCCTATCTATGCAGCTTTCTTTGACTCTTGATTTGAGTTTTATCACCCTATTCTTCAGAACGGCTCCTGAATTGCCATTTTCGCCTTTCAATTTCATCACCCTGTTCTTCAGGCGGGTTCCTGACTGTTAGTTTCATGAACTTCCCATTTCGTCACCCTATTCTTCAGACGGGCTTCTTGAAACCATAATTAAAACTAGAGCGAAAATTATCCCAAACAAAGATTATAATTAAGAAGAATTTATTTATTTAAAAGTATGGTCCCATTTACCTGGAGGGTCCTGAACAGAAAGTAAAATCCCATTTTTCAGGAGGGTCCTGAACATAAAGTAAATTCTCATTTTTTAAGAGTGTCCTGAACAAAAAGTAAAAATTTCATTTTTCAGGAGGGTCCTGAACAGAAAGTAAAATCCCATTTTTCAGGAGGATCCTAAACAGAAAGTAAATTCCCATTTTCCAGGAGGGTCCTAAACAGAAAGTAAAATTCCATTTTTCAGGAGGGTCCTTAAAATAAAGTAAAATCTCATTTTCCAGGAGGGTCCTGAACAGAAAGTAAA
>NC_061122.1:6483291-6495501 GCF_002878395.1 Capsicum annuum
TCCTGAACAGAAAGTAAAATCCCATTTTTCAAGAGGGTCCTGAACAGAAAGTAAAATCTCATTTTTCAGGAGGGTCCTGAACATAAAGTGAAATTCCATTTTTCAGGAGGGTCCTGAACAAAAGTAAAGTCCCATTTTTAGGAAGGTCCTGAATAGAAAGTAAAATTCTATTTTCCAGGAGGGTCCTGAACAGAAAGTGAAGTCCCATTTTTTAGGAGGGTCCTGAACAAAAAGTAAATTCTCATTTTTAGGAGGGTCCTGAACAGAAAGTAAAAATTCCATTTTCTAGGAGGGTCCTGAACAGGAAGTAAATTCTCATTTTTCAGGAGGGTCCTAAACAGAAAGTAAAATCTCATTTTTCAGGAGGGTCCTGAACATAAAGTGAAATCCCATTTTTTAGGAGGGTCCTGAATAGAAAGTAAAATCCCATTTTTCAAGAGGGTCCTGAACAGAAAGTAAAATCCCATTTTTTAGGAGGGTCTTGAACATAAAGTGAAATTCCATTTTTCAGGAGGGTCCTAAACAGAAAGTAAAATTCCATTTTTCAGGAGGGTCCTGAACAAAAGTAAAGTCCCATTTTTCAGGAGGGTCCTAAACAAAAAGTAAAATCCCATTTTTCAGGAGGGTCCTGAACAGAAAGTGAAGTCCCATTTTTCAGGAGTGTCCTGAACAGAAAGTAAAATCCTATTTTTCAGGAGGGTCCTGAACGGAAAGTAAATTCTCATTTTTCAGGAGAGTCCTGAGCAGTAAGTAAAGTTCCCAAATATGCTTTCCCAAAGGTAGCTGAACTTATTGAACAAAACTTTGCCCCTGTTTCACCAAAGAGAATTTGTCAGTTAAAACTTAGTGGTGGCTTGCAGCACTTGACTTCACAGCATCTGCTCCAGCACTCGTTCCTTTTATCTTTGTTCCGAATCGCTGACACTTGCCCCTGTTTTGCTGCATCATTGACCCAGACCAGATCGGGGGAAATGACTTCTGACTTAAATAATGAATTTCCATTTTACCATGCTTCTGAGATGCACCCTTTTCCAAATCTGAATACTCCCACGAACCCAGTAGCCTATAGGTTGATAGACTTTCTTTGCTTTGTGTTGAATTACGATCATATTTCTTTGATGTACTGGTCCTCATCTTTTTCTCATACAATTGGAAAGACTGATAGCAAGTTTTGAAACCTTTCTCGCTTGTTTTGACACAAACTAAACTCAAAAAGTGTAAAGAAATGATGGTGACTTTCTTTTAATAAAAGACATAAAATGACAAAAATATGAATGTATAAATGAAAGAAAAAGTGCAGTGTCCCTCTTTTTAACAAAGAAGAAAACTTATCTCAATATGGCAACCAACTCCAATGACTATGACATGTATTTTGGATTAAGCTGCCTGATCTTCCTATCCAAACTTCCCATTTGTTGTTGAGTTCGTTCCTTTGCTGCTAAGCCACTTCTTCAAATCCATTGGAATCATATAACTCATTCAATTAACGATATCTTGAAAGACTTTCGCCAACAAATCTCTTTCTTTTTCACTTTTGTCTCGAACTTGTCATCGCCTTATGGTGCCCATAAGGGTTTTGACCAATAGAACTCTCTCATTTTTATTTTTCTCAGCTTCCCATCGCCTTATGGTGCCCGTGAGGGTTTTCACCAGTAAGACTCTCTCATTTTTATTTCTCTCGACTCACCATCGCCTTGTGGTGCCCGCGAGGGGTTTCACCAATAAGTCTCTCTCATTTTTATTTCTTTCCTGACTTCTTATGCTGAGGAAAATAAATAGTATCCCACGATGTATCACCATATCCATTGCATACTTAGCCTTAACATTATCAAAAATTGATCTGAAGGACTTTCTTTGGTTGTAACTTGACTTTTGGATAAGGTTAGAAAAGGATGGAAAGAGGCTCAAACGACACTTGAAACGGGGGTGGGACTTACAACTTTTGGAATCGACTCAAGCAACACATTAACTCATGCCCCAATTTTCCATTGACTGGGTGACTCTAAAAATTTTATTTGGCTGGACGGATCCCAAAATAGGCCAGCCTACGTATCTCACTCCCGAGAGAGAAGAATCAGGTCGTACGTAGTTTCATCAGCTTGTTCTTTGTTTTGATTTGATTTTTTTTCTTCTCTCTTTTTTTTCTTTTATTTTTAAACTCTTTCTTTTATTCTTATTTTCCTGACATTTATCTTTGACTCTATTTTCATTCCAAAAGAGGGATATGAAAGAAAAATATAACTAAGCTCAAACGGGTAAACAAAGGATGACACAATGTTTGGATAGAAAAATAAAATGCCTTCATCATATCAATCTTCAAAAATGTAAGTACTAAATATGCGATAAAATCAACAAAGGATAAAATATCATACATAATATCTTTTGACCGCATCAACATTGATAGCCATTTCTGCCATTTTTCCTTCAATATCTGTCAAATATAAGGCTCTATTAGGCAACACTTTCTTCCCAATGAAGGGACCTTGCCAGTTTGGGAGAGAACTTGCCTTTCTCTTCAACCTGGTGAGAAAGGATGCGCTTCAATACCAACTGACCAACTTCAAAATGCCTGGGTCATACCTTTTTATTATACGCTCGAGCCATTCTCTTCTGATATAATTGGCCATAACATACCGACGTTAGCCTTTTCTTCTCAATCAAACTCAACTGTTCTAATCGGGTTTTGACCTACTCGTCATCATCAATCTCTGCTTTCATAATGACTCGAAAAGAGGGAATTTTAACTTCTGCAGGGATGACTGCTTTTGTCCCATACACCAATAAATATGGAGTTGTCCTTGTTGAAGTGCGAACAGTAGTGCGATAACCTAGCAATGCAAATGGCAACTTCTTATGCCATTTTCTAGACCCTTGTACCATTTTCTGTAGTATCTTCTTGATATTATTATTGGCGGCTTCCACATCGCCATTAGCCTTTGGACGATATGGAGTGGAATTTCGATGTGCGATCTTAAACTATTGACACACTTCTTGCATCAAATAATGATTGAGATTGGCAGCATTATCTGTAATGATCATCTTAGGAATTCCAAACCTACAAATGATGTTGGCATGAATAAAATCTACCACCGCTTTCTTTGTCATTGACTTGAAAGTTACTGCTTCTACCTAATTTGTGAAGTAATCAATGGCCACCAGAATAAATCTATGCCCATTTGATGTTCTTGGCTCAATCAGTCCCATCACGTCCATTCCCCAAGCTACAAACGGCCATGGAGCAGACATTACATGCAACTCAACAGGAGGTGCATGTATCAG
The DNA here is from genome assembly GCF_002878395.1 of Capsicum annuum. Lineage (NCBI taxonomy): Eukaryota > Viridiplantae > Streptophyta > Magnoliopsida > Solanales > Solanaceae > Capsicum > Capsicum annuum. The sequence continues at coordinate 6,486,571 of NC_061122.1, forward strand.
ATCACCGTGTACTTGACATTGGTGACACTTTCGAACAAATCGAATAGAATCTTTATCCATAGTAAGCCAGTAATAACCTGCTCAAAGTATCTTCTTAGACAAGACATAACCATTCATCAGCTTCCCGCATACTCCAGAGTGTATTTCAACCATGATCGCCGAGGCTTCTTTTGCATCTACACACATCAAAAGTCCCAGATCCGAGGTTCTCTTATATAAGATTCCACCACTTAAGAAAAATCCACTAGCCAAACGCCTAATAGTCCTCTTTTGATCGCTGGTGGCATGTGTTGGGTATTCTCCTAACTGAATGTATCATTTGATATCAAAGAACCAAGGTTCTCCATCGAGCTCTTCTTCAACCGCATTACAGTAAGCATGCTAATCATGACTCTGTATATGCACTGGATCGATGTAGGCTTTATCATGATGTTGGAGCATTGAAGACAGCGTGGGTAAAACATCAGCAATCTCATTATGAATTCTTGGAATATGCCTAAATTTTACTGACACAAACCGTTGACATAGCTCCTGCAAGGATTGTCGATACGGTATGAGTTTCAAATCTCGCTTCTCCCAATCGCCTTGAATTTGACGGATGAGCAAATATGAATCTCCCAACACTAATAGTTCCTGGACTCCCATATCAATAGCTAACCTCAAACCAAGAATGCATGCTTCATATTTCACTATATTATTGGTACAATAAAATTGAAGTTACACTGTTACCGGGAAATGTTGCCCCAATTCAGAGATAAGAACCGCACCTATTCCGACTCCTTTCATGTTGAAAGCTCTATCGAAGAATAGCTTCCAACCTGGATCAGCATCTATAATGATTTCATCAACACAAAACACCTCTTCATCAGGAAAATATGTCTTTAATGGTTCATACTCTTCATTAATGGGATTCTCAGCAAGATGGTCTACTAAGGCTTGAGCTTTCATAACGATTTGAGTCAAATAAACAATGTCAAACTCGGTAAACAATAGTTACCACTTTGCCTATCGATCTGTCGGCATAGGCTTCTGAAAGATATACTTCAAAGGATCCATGTGGGAGATAAGATAAGTAGTGTAGAATGAGAGATAATATTTCAAATTCGGTGCTACCAAAGTTAGGGCACAACACGTCTTTTCAAGAACAGTATTCCTGGCCTCATATGCGGTGAACTTCTTGCTAAGATAATAAATAGCCTGCTCCTTTTTGCCTATGACATAATGTTGACCCAGGACACAACCGAAAGAATTGTCCATGACTGATAAATATAAGATCAAAGGACTACTAGGCTTTGGTGGTACCAGCATGGGCGGATTTGATAAATATCTTTTGATTTTGTCGAACGCTTCCTGACATCTTCAGTCCATTCTACCACAACACTCTTTTTCAGTATCTTGAATGTGGGCTCACAAGTGGTTATGAGTTGAGCAATAAACCTACTGATGTAGTTCAGTCTATCAAGTAAACTCATCACCTCTATCCTATTCTTGGGCGAGGGCAAATCCTGAATGGCTTTGATTTTTGAGGGATCCAATTCAATTCCCCGACGGCTGACTACAAACCCCAACAGCTTTCCAAACAGAACTCCATATACATATTTTGCTAGGTTGAGCTTGAGATTATACCTGCGAAGCCTTTCAAAGAACTTTCTTAAATCATTAACATGGCCAGCCTGACTTTTTGACTTAATAATCACATCATCTACATAGACCTTAATCTCCTTATGCATCATATCATGAAAGATAGTAGTCATGGCTCTCATGTATATTGCTCCAGCATTCTTCAAATTGAATGGCATGAATCGATAATAATAAGTCCCCCATGGAGTGATAAAAGACGTCTTTTCCGCGTCTTCTTCATCCATAATGATCTGGTGATATCCGACATAGCAATCCACAAAAGAGGCTACCTCATGTTTAGCGCAGTTGTCCAGTAAAATATGGATGTTAGGCAGTAGAAAATTATCCTTCAAACTTGCTCTGTTCAAATCATGGTAATCAATACATACTCAAATTTTGCCATGTTTCTTAGGGATAGAAACAATATTGGATAACCATGTGGGATAACAGGCCACTCGAATGACTTTGGCTTCAAGTTGTTTCATGATTTCCTTTTTGATTTTGATACTTAGATTAGTCTTAAACTTTAACTTCTGTTTGACAGGGGGAGTACGGGATCAGTTGGCAATTTATGGGCCACTAATTCAGTGCTTAAACCAGGTATATCATCATAAGACCATGGAAAAATATCCTTATAATCAATTAATGCTTGAATCATTCCATCTTTTAGCTGTGGCAAAGCATGTACACTGATTTTAGTTTCCCTAACATCTTCTTGATTCCCTAGATTAATTGGCTCAGTTTCATTCAAATTAGGATCCTGCTTGTCTTCGAACTGTTCCAACTCTTTGCCTATTTCTTCTAGTGCCTCTTCTTCATCATATTCCCCCTCTTGCTTCATTATATCTTGATTAGTTTGGATTTTAAGATCAGGCTGAAAATTCTGCATGCATGTTATGTCATTAGAATTAGCATAAAGAGAACTCTATAAGGAAAAAGACAAAAATAAAATATATTAGACACAAAATAAGAGGACATTGCATTTCATTAAAAGGGAAAGATAGGATGGTTTAAACACAAATGACAACAAAATGTAAACAAGCTAAATTCCGAATTACAACCCTGGAATAACTCGGATAACTAGAAAGAAAAATAAAATATACCAAAACTCCCTCCTGACGGGGAGAGGAGTGACTTCCCAATTATTGAGTTGGACCTCAGGACCTATGAACTGCACGTCTGCCTTACTGGTACCCTCTCCTTCTTCAACCATGTCAACATTAATCAGTAAGTTCTGGAAGTCATCAACTAATTCATCTTCAAATTCTACAGGTTTCGTGACATTGCTCTTGACAAATGATTCACTGAGTAGTGGCATTGGGCGAGGGAGAGACCATGTTTCCTTTTTCTTTCCCTTGGCCTTCTTCAGATCTTCAGCCGTAGGTTCAAATCCTAGACCAAAAATGCCCATCCCTCGGACATATGGGGCGAGATATACCGTACAAAGACACTTCTAAACCCCTCCCTGGCACAAATCCATATTTCAAAAGCTCACTCACCATCATGATAGAAGCGGGAGACAATTGTGGTCCCGTAATATCCTGCCCTTCAAGGATACGATACACCGACACTGTATCAAAAGTTTGATAGACGAATGTCTTCTCTACAATATCTGCTTTAATAAGAGACAAGGGAGAATCTTCATAGGCGGACAAATCCCCTTTACCATGAATAACCACTTCTTGCCTGTCGTGCTCAAACTTGATCATCTGGTGCAATGTAGATGCGACTGCCTTGGCCTTGTGGATCCATGGTTTTCCCAATAACAGATTGTAAGAGGATTCGATATTCAACACTTGAAACTCTATGCCGAATTCGACAGGCCCTATAATCAGCATTAGATCTATTTTGCCAATGAAATTTGATTTTACTCCATCGAAAGCCCTGACACACATATTGTTGGGCCTGATCCTCTCAATACTAATATTCAACTTCTACAAGGTGGAAATAGGGCAAATATTCACGCCAGAACCTTCGTCAATCATGACATGAGTGACGTAAAAATCTTCGTACTTCACTGTAGTGTAAAGACCCCAGTTATGCCCCATACCTTCAATTAGCAATTAGTCATCAAAGAAGCTGATCCGATTGACCTCAAAGATTTTTTCGACCATTTTCTCAAGTTGATCTACTATAACCTCCCTAGGAACATATGTTTCCTTTAATACCTTCAATATAATATCACGATGTTCCTTGGAATACAACAACAACGATAAGAGGGAAGTTTGAGCAGGGGTCTTCTTCAACTGATCTATTATTGAATTTTCAGCAATTTTATCTTTTTCAAAAATTCTTCGGCTTCTTCTTCAGTGACAGGCTTTTTGATAGTGAAGTCCCACTCATGATTGGCTTGGGCTTTCTAAAACCTTCAGGCACAAAGCATCTTCCTGACTGAGTCAGACCCCCTACCTCATCTACTTCTTCTACGACTTCCTTCCCCTGATAAGTCATCACAGTCCGCCTATAGTTCGAGGGGACCTTTTTCGTATCAACTATCGGAGGTGGGGTCACCGGTTTGAGAACAATAGGCGCTGCCAGTGCTCTTTTCACCGTCAAAATAGGCTTACCCGAAGCTCCTACCACCGTCAACTTAGGTTTATCCTAACTTAAATCAATATATCTTCTGGCACCTTACACTGTGATCACGGGTTTCTTTGTGCTTTCTTGGGCTTTATCTTCTCCCATTCCTTCCTGGCTTAATAACATTGCTTTCAACGAATCTGCCACTTTCACTGATTTGTCCTCATTGGTCTGTATTCTGATAATAGGCTTATAACACCTTGACGAATCTTTCCCACCATATATCAGTTCTAATATATTGGTTTCAACATGGGTTGGCAATGGATTCTGGTTAATGTTTGGAGCTTCCGGGACCTAGACTAGCATTTGATTTGCATCAATTAAATCTTGGACAACTCTCTTCAAATGCCAGCTGTTTTGCGGAGAAATTTTGACTTTTGAAAGAGAGTCGCCACTTAATTTTGAAAAGGAATTAAGAAACCTTTATAAAAGTTACTTCAAACGATTCAAAATAGGAAAATCATTTTAAGTTAGAGATTCTAGATAAGCGGTTCCTATTAACAGTTTAGGAAGGTGTTAGGCACCTAAAACGTCCTCTAACTTGCGGTTATCCAGACTATTTGAAAATCGTCTTTTGATTAACTTCAAAAAGATTAATTTGTTGAAATAGTGATTTGATTTTTTTTCAAAAAAAAGATTTGTGTAAAATAGATTTAGGCGACTTAGTAGGAATTTTAACTAAGTCTAAACAAAACTAATAAACAAATAAACACATAAAAGGGGAAGGGAGGAGAAAGTAAAGGATTTAGGCCATTGGGTCCAAATCAACAAGACCTGCCCTAATCTAGTTGGGCTTCCGACCCATTTCACCTGTCCTAAACTATTTTTAGAGCTTTTGGCTCGAGTCTTGCTCCACCTGTATTAAATACAACTTTGGGTTCGAGGCCCAAATGAATGAATAAATAAACAAATAAATAAGTAAATAAATAAAAGACGACAATAAATATATAAAATGAAATAATAAATGAGACTTTTGTCTCTTAATCGCTTCAAAGTGGAACTTTAACCCACTTTCTTCTTTCAGCTCCTTGCGCCCAGTATACCATAGGGTTGATATTCAAGCTTTCTCTAAGACTTGACACGAAAGATAGGCCTCATTGTCCCGTTTAAGACATGCAAAGGGGAAAGGGTCCCTTCGGACTCCGAGTCGGGTTCATGCAAAGTAAAAAATGAGTGAATTAGTATGCATTCTCAAGAGTCTTTACACTAATAGATAAATTATGCAATAAAAAGCACAACGCTTTAGGCGGGAGAAAATAGCAATTCACTTGCTACATATAGACATGTGAACTATAAAAAACATAAATACATGAGCCTCATGATTATAAAAGTATATGGCTTGCAAGCGAGTTAATTAGTTAAGAATGTGTTAATCAATACACTCGGACAAATAAATTCATATTCTATGATCTCTACATTATTTCAAGAGAGTGGTAGGAAGCTTAAATAACCAAGTCTCAACTACTTTCGATCGCGTATGGTACCGATATAATCACCAAAATTTTTTTTTAAAAAAAGAATTAAACCAGATTTTCCATGAATATGCAAGGCAAATCAATGCACTGCCTTTAGTTGGGACATAAAGAAGGAAGCTAACCAATGATGAAAAAGTCAACTTTATGGATAACCAAAATCCTGTATTATTTTTATCAAGAGAAAAATAGGAGCATCTTCATAACATGATACTTACAGACATTAAAGACTAAAAGAAAAAGAAGTAAGAATTTGACACTTGACCAACCCATCCTCATGAATTAAGAGCGACTTTCATATCTTGGTTCAGCAAACTAAAATGCAGTTTCGAAGAACCATGAAAATAGAGAAAGATTTGATTTTTGTTTTCAATATATCACTCCAATAAGACCTCTTTTGGTCCGTCTATACTACAACAGGCAAAATCTATCTTTAAAACCTACTTGACTAACCAACAAAAAAAAATTTACATTTTTGACGTTAATCATATCAAGCCACAAAAAAACAAATGGAGTTAGGGAAAATGCTAGAGATGGACATCTTCGAGTATTGATTTATCATTCATTTGAAAGATAAATTCCAATGTTTTGTTTTGACATTATGAGTCAAGGAAAAGCAAAGTGAAGAGTCCTCTTTCAACCAAGAAAACAACAAGAAACAAGCAATATTAAATATGCGCAGAACTCGAAACGTCTTTCGCAAAATATCACCCAAAAGGATATAAGATTTAAATTATCCTAAATTAACTATTTCAAACAGTAAAATACCAACAGAACATGAACAGTGGCATCTCTAGAGAAAGTCAAATAACTACGAATAGGGAAAATTTCAAGTAGACTGGTGCAAAGTTCATCAAAGCATAAATTTTAACATCAATAATCAAATAAATTATGATCTTGGACTCAACCAAAACCAACTTCATAGTCAAACCATTATTTTCACTTCGCAGGTAAGATGAAAGAAAATGTTTTAATACCCTATATTCTAACCGTAACTATCCTAAGAAGGAAAACTAGTTTGAACACGCAGAAAGAACACATTTTCTCTTTAGCTACAACGGCTTACAGACACGGGAAATGAGGGTATAAGAAAATCACAAAAGCAAACAGCTAACATCCATCATAACCTATGGCTTTCGAGGCCTCTAACAGCGAACATCCCAACACATCAAGATATTATTTATCACCATAGAATGACAAGATGAAGCAGAAATAGGCATAAACAATTTAAAAACTGAATGTAGTGGAGTGTTACCTATTTTGGAGCAGCAAAACAGTACTACGAGCTAACTTCGGACTTCCACCACCACCGGAAATCTCAATACCGTCGTGAACACTCGACTAGCTGACTGTTTTTCCCTTTTTCTTTCTTGTTTTCCCCTCTCAAAGAAAAGTTTTACAACCCTAAAAGAATTTTTCTACCTAGGTTTTCGAGTTCGAAATTTCTAATCCTTTTTGGACCCAAAAGTTTCCCAACCCAAGAATCTTCGACCCAGAATTTCCAACCTCTCTCCTCTTTAATCGGAATCCCCTTCCTTGCTTCTAAAACTCCCCTTTTATAGAGAGTCAACTAGGGTTTATCAACGGGGGTAAATTAGGGATTTTCCAGAATAGGAAATTTTGAAATTTGAAATTCCAAACCTCCCCCGCTTCGGTTTTTATCCATGTCGCATCCATTTTTGGATTCTTTGAAAAAAAATAAAAATTGTGGACCAATAAGATTTGGGGAAAAACAAATTAACCCCAAGAACCAATGAGATTCGTCCAAATATGTACAAATCATGCAATTACACCCAAAAATTGCGGAATCGAACCGTTGGGGGGAAACCTCATCCGATTCTAGAAACTTCTCAAGCTTTCTTCATACGAATCCATGTGAGACGCGCATGGAGAAAGGTCAGGTCGGGTCGGGATTGAAGTTGTTCGCATATTGGGTTGATGAATTCGGGTCGAGTGGGTCACTGGATGCATTATTGTTGTTTTGTTGTTGATAGAGTACCGGTGCTTAGCTGTGGTTAGTGCTATTGAAGAAGAAGGGAGAAATGGGCTGGGTTGGACAGCTTTGGGTGTTGGGTTAAAATTGTTGTGGGCTGCTGGTACAAGGGTTAATAGTTGGGGTTATTTAATAACCCTAATTAAAGCTAATTGGATTATTAAATAACCCTAATTAAATTTAATTTGATTAGAAGGATAAAAATAACTCTAATTAAATTTAATCGGATTAAAATAATCTCAATTAAGAAATGATAACTTCTGGGATTAAGATTGAATTACAATTTAAAAGGCTTATTTAAATTATAACCAAATTGAATATCTATTGGTCAATTGCATCACAATTGGGCCAATTTGATTTCTATTGAGGTCATATTTAATTCGTTTGCTAAGTTGAATCGCAATCTGGCACGAATCAAGTAACAAATCAACCTCGAGTTTCTTAATTTAATAAAAATCCAATAAATATTTGTCCAGATAAAATATTTTGAGAGCAAAACATATTTAAAACCAAGATTTTATCCATTTGAATCAAGTTAAGCCTTAATTAAATCCGATATTTTGTAAAATAAATATTTAAGTAACTAATTATATAATCTCGTATAACTGAACACGATAGTATATAATCGCTACTTAAAATGACGAAATCACGTACGAAAAATATTTTAAGTTTTTTTTTATTTGGATGAAATAATTATTTTGGTTTATTAAAAACTGAAGAAACTCAGGATTAAATTTAGTCGTGGAGGGCAAAAATTAGGTGTCAACAGCTGCCCCCTCCCTTTGGGTAGGGTGGATGTAAGTAACCCTGGGCAAAGGGAGGTTGACGTTCCTAATTTTTGTCCGACCATAGATTCAAATCTGAAAGAGGTTGGTTTTCGCACGAGTTTCATAGAGTCATGGCTGGACCTCGGTATTAGGTTTCCTACAAATCTTAGGTTACATGAGAATTCAGGCCACTTGTTGTTCATAGAGCTTGATTTAAAACACGATTTTTAAAAAATTCACAAGTTATCTCAGTTTTAGAGTGTTCGATAAAACCGAGAAACTGGGGAATAAAGGGATTAGGTGGTAGGTTGGAATGCAGTCGAGTTTTCTACATAGATCCCAGCCTACATATCCCCAAGATTTCAGGGAATCAGACTGCTTGTAGTTCGACTCAATCGGTAGAAAAGATAGTCTTTTATTTCAGACCATCTTTGGCTCGGAATGAGTGACAAGTTGATCGAGTTGTAGAAAAGAGGCTTGTAACCTCTTGACCATAAAT
>NC_061122.1:6495601-6502306 GCF_002878395.1 Capsicum annuum
GTAGAAAAGATAGTCTTTTATTTCAGACCATCTTTGGCTCGGAATGAGTGACAAGTTGATCGAGTTGTAGAAAAGAGGCTTGTAACCTCTTGACCATGAATATGGGATCCTTCACATCCATAGTCAAGAACTTACCTGGACATAATTTCCTAAACTCTAAGTGTGTTGCCACCCGAATTTGAAAAAAAGAGAAGGTTACCCTCGGCATGAGTTTAAAAATATCCCGAAGGTGAAGCTGAAACCAGAATAGCCTGAAATACCCACATGTCTTCTAACAGGGGTGTGGTTGGATGGTGTTGGTGATCATCTTTTAGCTCGCGTCCAAAGAGTTTGACGTCCCTCTTTAGACTATGTCCCATTTTGCTGCTAAGAAAGAGTTCCATGTTGTGTTGCGTCCTACCTGAAGTCGTCCGCACCTGTGGTTTTTATTTGAGATTTTCATCCTCTCGGATGCGCTCGACAATTCTTCAAGCAAAAAGTGTTAGTACTAAACATAATTCACGAAAGAGGTATGTAGTCTTTTACCATATCTCCACGTGAATTGTGGCCTGAAAAGCGGAGTCATCTCTTCATGTGCCTGTTTGATGGGAAATAACTCGCAATAACAGACACAACAACCTCCTTGGTTGTTGTATAACTATCTCATCTGTCGAGCGAATATGTTTTCAAAGTGGGGTGGCCCATTTGGTTACCTATATCACTTGTTGTATGTGGCATGATAACCTCTCCGGTTGTAGCCGATGATCGATTTATAAATTTTTCCTAAATTGTCAATCTTCAGATGATCTTGCGCATTATTTGATGTTGGATATGAGGTGACTTACATATATCTTTTGAATTTCTAGCTTTTACGTAATCCTGCAAAAATAGAAGCCCAACTCCATCAAATTACAGGTCGGATCGGATTGATCCAACTAACCTGATCCATATTGATGGCTCTATTTAATAAATTTTAAATTTTAGATTCTTTTCTATCTTGGAGAGTAAACTATATCCACTAGATGGATCAATCAAATTTAAAGTAATTGCTATTATTAGGAACTTTTGTCTTAAATAAGTAAATTGTTCAAATGTCAGGACATAGAAATGATAGTAAATGAGAAATAATAAATGCCAAAAAAGATAGGTTTATGATTAAAGACACAAACTTTATCTTACTTCATGTCATAAACAAAAATAATATATATCTTATTTTTCTTTTCTTTACTTATACTTTCTAATATATAGAAGGGTGAAGGAAGCATGAGGCGGTCATGCTGTTTCCTTCGTAATTTTATCATATCACCACAAATTAAATATTATATGTTATTTATATATTAAAAAATTAACAATATTTAATAAAATATAAAATAGATATTTATGACATATTTACTTCAACTGCTTCAATCGTAATTTTACCATTTCATCCCTAATTAATTATTATAGGTCATTTAAATATTAATCCGTGATTTTACTATATCGCCCCTAATTAATTATTATATGTCATTTAAATATTAAAAATTAATAATATTGAACAAAAAATAAAATAGACATTTATGACATATCTGGTTCAATTGCTTCAACCGTAATTTTATTATTTCATCCCTAATTAATTACTATAAGTCATTTAAATATTAAAAAAAAAATATTTAATAAAAAAGATAAAATAAACAAAAAAATTGATAAACAAACTATTGAAGTTTAAAATTAACTTGACGTCTTATATAAAGCCTGTCCAAATTTTTTTCACAACTATTTTTTATATTAATTTTGTTATACCACTTCTAATAAGTTATTTTCTAATTGATTATTATATGTCATTTACGTATTAAAAAATTAATAATATTTGATAAAAAAAATAGACATTTATGACATGTTTGCTTCAGTTGTTTCAACCATAATTTTATTATTTTATAACTAATTAATTATTACGAGTCATCTAAATATTAAAAAAATATTTAATAAAAAAATAAAATAAAAAAAAAGATAAATTAACTATTGATGTTTTAAATTAACTTGACGCCTTATATGAGGCCCGTTTAAATTTTTTTCACAATTATCTTTTGTAGTAATTTTATTGTATCACTTCTAGTAAGTTACTATGAGTTATTTAAGACAAGTCTACTTCGCGACTTCAATCGTGATATTTGATTGATTCTTGAAATTATATCAGTGTCACTTAAATTGAAATAAAATAAAAAGTATTATAAATTTCAGTAATTACAAACTTAAATTATTCTAAAAATAAAATAGACTATCAATGCTACAACACTTTGGACAAGGAGAGTATTATAAATTATAATGGCTAACAACTTAAAATAGTAAATTACAATATCAAAAAACTATTATAAATTACAATAGCTAACAACTTAAAATATTTTTAAAAAAATTAAAATATAATTAATTATTAAAATTGTATTTTTATCATATGAATTGAGACTAAAAAATAGTAATATATATTGGGTCCGTGTTTGCACGGGCCTTCGGTATCTAGTATATAGAAGTGTGAGTTATCACACAAGAAGTGGTCGACACGTGTGTTTGTTGGTATTGTTTCTTAACAATTGGATATTTTGGACATTTTGTATTTATTGTTGCTTTAAGTTGTTGTACCCATAGTTGACTATGTATGTACACTTCGGCCCATTGAACAATAAGCCCAACCTACCTTTGATTATTACATTATGTATCCACTTAAAAGCGCGTATGGCCCACTTTTTTTTGCTTCCTGTTTTTTATATTCATTTCATTTGTTTGATATAATGGACCCCACATCTTCATTTCAACTAACTATTGTAGCATTTTCTTTTTTTGGTTTTAAACTTCACATCTATTGCGTTATCGTGTTCCACTTAAAATTTTATATTTGTTATGAAATAATAAATAATAAAGAAGAGTAGAGAGAGAATAGATAGTGAATCTTATTTCTCTTGAGGGATTCTTGAAGATTGTTAAGGATTATTTACAATGAATAAAACTCTTTTATTTATAGGGAAAATTTACTCCAAAAAGACAGATACTTCAAATCCTAATAAATATCAACTAAATCTTGATAGATTTTATCAATATTCTTGATAGATATTCACTATAATGTAAATACATTTATAACACTCTCCCTTGAATGTCTAATTGATAGATAATGTGCCTAATTAAAATCTTACTAGGAAAAATTCAGTGAAAAAAATTAGTGAAGGAAAAAGAGTGTACATCTCTAACAATACGCATATATGTTGCCTCATTAAAAACCTTACATGGAAAATCCAGTGGGATAAAACCTTGTAAGGAAAAAAGAGTACAGCGTGTATTAACTCCCCATAATGAGAACATCCTTAAGGCTTTGCATCTCGATCATGTGCATCATCTTCTTGAAAGTTGTAGTTGAAAAAGACTTGGTGAATAAATCAGTCATATTGTAACTCGAACGAATTTGTTGAACGTTAATATCACCATTCTTTTGTAGCTCATGTGTATAGAAAAGCTTTGACGAAATGTGTTTCATTCTTTCTCCTTTCATGAAACCTCTTCATATAAAATTGTGGGTACTTTATCACATTTCAAATCACATTTTTCTCGAATGAGATTTGTCATTGACCTTAATCATACACACTCTCGACTTGCTTCATGAGTAGTTATTATCTCAGTATGATTCGATGAAGTGGCTATGATAGACTGCTTTATATATCCAAGATATGACAGTACCTCCACATATGAACACATAACATGTTTGAGACCGATCTTTATGCTAGCTAGATAACTACCTAGCATCAGCATAACCAACAAGATCGAAACTGAAAGCTTTAGAATAAAATACCCATTGTCTCCTAGTAGGAGCGAAAATATACCTTGCTAACAAATTGACTGAAAAGGCTATATCAGGCCTTGTAATATTTGCAAGATACATTAGTACATCAATTGTACTAAGATATGGTACTTCATAACCAATTCAATTTGGTATATTTCTCATGTCAGCAAATAATCTATTACTTTGAAAACTCTCCAAGAGTTCTATTGATTTTCAAGTTATAAATTTTTGCAATATAAAGATTATAGACAAGTTTTTCAGAAATTTTTATATGCTTCAAACATTTTGATTCATTAATAAGTTTCATATAAATTTTGTCAAGTGACAATATTCAGCATCTCACGTGTGATATGGTCTAATGTTTGGATTACAAATCAAACAAGTTTTATGATTACCAAGATGCATCCTTTCATGTCACTTGATGAATGTTTCTACCTCATCATGCTTAAATAAACGTAGAATTCAGATCCTTATAATTGTCGCACCCCATTTTCAACCAAAAAGATTATATTAAAGTTTGAAAGGGTTTTTGTTATTAAAGAGATAAAAGATGAAAGTTCATTTCGAAATAGGATTGTTTACGTTTTTTATTCAGAGTCGCCACTTGACTTAAATCGGGTGTGCCAAGTCATCCATGGATATCTTTTTCAAAACAATTTGACTCTTTAAACTGGTTTGCAAACAGAGATTCCAGCTATGAAATTCTGTTGACCGAGGGGAAGGTATTAGGAACACCTCTATCCCGTGATTTGACCACGGTTTCTTGGTGGAGCATATTGGCTAATTTGACACTATGAATGTATAAACCACACAAAAACAACCTATCAAACAAACAAACAAAACAAATCCAAAAATATATGTCCAGTCCAATTATTACAACCTAAAATAAGAAATGCGAAAATGTAAACGTACGCTAACCTACACTAGTCCTAAACTGCGTTCCAATGCTTTACCCGATGCCTCGGCCTTCATCACAAATTTCCTCCAAGTACAAAATGCCTCGGGGCATTCCCCGATGAATAAACACAAATACCTCGGGGCATTCCCCGGCCAAATGATACATTTGATCCAAAAACCATAAAACCAAGCCATTCAACACACATTTTCAATATTCAACAATCCACGAGTTCTAAATTTGCCTACCTAAGCCTACTATTTGCCTACACCTTTGATGGTCTTATCATGATACTACCGAATTCATCAACATCAATGAATAAAAAATAAATTAACACTTGCTTTTTATCAATTTTCAATTCTGCCCCAAAGTTTCTTTTAACACCAAATTTCCACAATTCACGATTTCTATTTTTCAATAATCCACAATCACTTTTCAATGAAATTAAGCAACAAGTCAATATCAAAATAACAATTCATTACCAATCAAGATCAAACAACGCACAAAATCCAATCCAATACATCATATTCTATCAAAAATGAAATAAAAGAGAAAAAGAGTAGAAATGGACTTCAATCATGATTTTATTTCAAATATCAGTCAATCAAAAAGGTAAATCTGGGTGCCGAAGAACCCCGAATTAGCCTTGAAGAATACCACAACTATGAACCAGAATCCAACTCGGTAATCGAAAAATTGAAGCTCGAAACTGATCACAACAAATAGATCGAGACAAACGGTACCCCAAATTTCAAACCAGTAATGAAACACGATTAACCCAAATCAAGGAATGCAGCAGAACACAACTCGTATGAGAAACTATCACAAAAATGCGTTAAAAATAGGGCTGATTTCAGTAAAAATACACTGCTTGTTCATGTTTTCATCGAATCTTAGTATTTTACAACCAGTTCTACCTAGAAATCTAAGGAAAAGTGGAGAGTTTGGATTTTGGGACTGAACTGATCTAAACGAAGAGTTGAAAATCAATTCTAGTGAGATTTTGCTAGAATTCCAAAGAAAGATGACCAATCTCTCAAATCCTCTTCATTCTCAATTTATCGCTCAATGTGTATGCACGCCAGATCTGTGCACGTCTGTTGGGAACCCAAAATAGAAAGAAACAAGAGCCCCCTCCCCCCAAGTCGTCTGCGTGTGTATTTTTAATAGAAATTGTATGTGTTGTATATTTGTAGATATATGAAGATGATGGCTTCCCTTTTTGTATTGTTCTATTTCTTTTGGAGAAGAAAAGTTAAGAGGTCACGTGGATGGGGTAGGGTAGGAGGGTATTGGGTGGTGAGGTGTTGTCTTTTAATTGGAGGGGTAGAGGTTAGGTGCCCATTTTTTATTGGGTGGGTTGTTGGAATATTAGAATGGGACAAAGTTTGTTATGATTTGTTATTTGGATAAAATAAAACAAAAAATAAATACATAAATAAGTAAAAGATGAGGTGGTTATTTATTTTCTTGGGAAAAATTATAAAAATAGGGTTAAATTGTGTGATATCGGTGTAAGAAATATTTTTTTGACGGGGCAAAATTACGTGTCTACATCATGCCCCCTTTGAATGTAAACACCAAGTGTTTTCATACAAAGAAGTAGACAACGAGACAGAATTTTGACCCGACCCTTATTAAAAGGAAGAAACAGAAGGAAGGAAGGAAACCGAGTCTACATCAGGACATCCTAGCTACCCACGTTATGAAGGAAACCAGTCACAGATACCTCTAAAGGAAGGAGAAGAACTATACCGAGTTGGAGAGTCGAGTAAAATCCCATTTTCCAGGAGGGTCCTGAACAAAAAGTGAAGTCCCATTTTTTAGGAGGGTCCTGAACAGAAAGTAAAATCCCATTTTTCAGGAGGGTCCTGAACAGAAAGTGAAGTCCCATTTTTCAGGAGGGTCCTGAACAGAAAGTAAAATCCCATTTTTCAGGAGGGTCCTGAACAGAAAGTGAAGTCCCATTTTTCAGGAGGGACCTGAACAGAAAGTAAAATCCCATTTTTCAGGAGGGTCCTGAACAGAC
>NC_061122.1:6502406-6552538 GCF_002878395.1 Capsicum annuum
CCTGAACAGAAAGTAAAATCCCATTTTTCAGGAGGGTCCTGAACAGAAAGTAAATTCCCATTTTTCAGGAAGGTCCTGAGTAGTAAGTAAAGTCCCCAAATATTCTTTCCCAAAGGTAGCTGAACTTATTGAACAAAAGTTTGCCCCTGTTTCATCAAAGAGAATTTTTCAGTTAAAACTTAGTGGTGGCTTGCAGCACTTGGCTTCTCAGCATCTGCTCCAGCACTCGTTCCTTTTATCTTTGTTTCGAATCGCTGACACTTGCCCCTATTTTGCCGCATCATTGACCCAGACCAGATCGGGGGAAATGACTTCTGACTTAAATAATGAATTTTTATTTTACCATGCTTCTGAGATGCACCCTTTTCCAAATCTGAATACTCCTACGAACCCAGCAGCCTGTCGGTTGATAGACTTCGTTTACTTTTTGTTGAATTACGATCATATTTCTTTCATGGTCCTCAGCTTTTCCTCATATAATTGGAAAGACTGATAGCAAGTTTTGAAATCCTTTCCCGCTTGTTTTGACACGGACTAGACTCAAAGAGTGTAAAGAAACGATGGTGACTTTTCTTTTGATAAATGACATAAAATGACAAAAATATGAATGTATAAATGAACGAAAAAGTGCAATGTCCCTCTTTTTAACAAAGAAGAAAACTTATCTCAATATGGCAACCAACTCCAATCACTATGACATGTATTTTGGATTAAGCTGCTTGATCTTCCTATCCAAACTTCCCATTTGTTGTTGAGTTCGTTCCTTTGCCGCTGTGACGCTTCATCATATCCATTGCATGATTAGCCTTAACATTATCAAAAATTGATCTGAAGGACTTTCTTTGGTTTTAACTTGGCTTTTGGATAAGGTTAGAAAAGGATGGCAAGAGTCTCAACCGACACTTGAAGCAGGGGTGGGACTTACAACTTTTGGAATTGACTCAATCAACACATTAACTCATGCCCCAGTTTTCATTGACTGGGTGACTCTAAAAATTTTATTTAGGTGGACAGATCCCGAAATAGGGCAGCCTACGTATCTCACTCCCGAGAGAGGAGAATCAGGTCGCACGTAGTTCCATCAGCTTGTTCTTTGTTTTGTTTTGATTTTTTCCTTCTCTTTTTTTTTATTTTATTTTTGAACTCTTTCTTTTATTCTTATTTTCCTGACATTTATCTTTGACTCTATTTTGATTCCAAAAGAGGGATATGAAAGAAAAATATAACTAAGCTCAAATGGGTAAATAAAGAATGACACAATGTTTGGATAGAAGAATAAAATGCCTTCATCATATCAATCTTCAAAAATGCAAGTACTAAACATGCAATAAAATCAACAAAGGATAAAATATCATACATAGTATCTTTTGACTGCATCAGCATTGATAACCATTTCTGTCATTTTACCTTCAATATCTGTCAACTATAAGGCTCTATTAGGCAACACTTTCTCCACAATGAAGGGACCTTGCCAGTTTAGGAGAGAACTTGCCTTTTGCTTCAACCTGGTGAGGAAGGATAGCTTCAATACCAACTGACCAACTTCAAAATAACTGGGTCGTACCTTTTTGTTATACGCTCGAGCCATTCTCTTCTGATACAATTGGCCATAACATATTGACGTTATCCTTTTCTTCTCAATCAAACTCAATTGTTCTAGTCGAGTTTTAACCCACTCGTCATCATCAATCTCTGCTTTCATAATGACTCGAAGAGAGGGAATTTTAACTTCTGCAGGGATGACTGCTTCTGTCCCATACACCAATAAATATGGAGTTGCTCCTGTTGAAGTGCGAACAGTAGCACGATAACCTAGCAATGCAAATGGCAACTTTTTATGACATTTTCTAGACCCTTGTACTATTTTCCACAGTATCTTCTTGATATTCTTATTGGCGGCTTCCACATCGCCATTAGCCTTTGGAGGATATGGAGTGGAATTTTAATGTGCGATCTTAAACTGTTGACACACTTCTCGCATCAAATAATGATTGAGATTGGAAGCATTATCTGTAATGATCATCTTAGAAATTCCAAACCTATAAATGATATTGGCATGAAGAAAATCTACCACCGCTTTCTTTGTCACTGACTTGAAAGTTACTGCTTCTACCCACTTTGTGAAGTAATCAATGGCCACCAGAATAAATCTATGCCCATTTGATTTTTTGGCTCAATCAGTCCCATCACGTCCATTCCCCAAGCTACAAACGGCCATGGAGCAGACATTGTATGCAACTCAGCAGGAGGTGCATGTATCAGATCACCGTGTACTTAAAATTGGTGACACTTTCAAACAAATCGTATAGAATCTCTCTCCATAATAAGCCAGTAATAACCTGCTCGAAGAATCTTATTAGACAAGACATAACCGTTCATAGGCGTCCCGCATACTCCAGAGTGTATTTCAACCATGATCACCGAGGCTTCTTTTGCATCTACACACCTCAAAATTCCCAGGTCCGGGGTTCTCTTATATAAGATTCCACCACTTAAGAAAAATCCACTAGCTAAATGCCTAATAGTCCTCTTTTGATCGCTGGTGGCATGTGTTGGGTATTCTCCTAACTGAATATATCGTTTGATATGAAAGAACCAAGGTTCTTCATCGAGCTCTTCTTCAACCGCATTACAGTAAGCATGCTGATCATAACTCTGTATATGCACTGGATCGATGTAGGCTTTATCATGATGTTGGAGCATTGAAGACAGCGTGGCTAAAGGATCAGCAATCTCACTATGAATTCTTGGAATATGCCTAAATTTTACTGACACAAACTGTTGACATAGCTCCTGCAAGGATTGTCGATACGGTATGAGTTTCAAATCTCGCTTCTCCTAATCTCCTTGAATTTGACGGATGATAAAATATGAATCCCCCAACACTAATAGTTCCTGGACTCCCATATCAATAGCTAACCTCAAACCAAGAATGCATGCTTCGTATTTCACTATGTTATTGGTATAATAAAATCGAAGTTACACTGTTACCGAGAAATGTTGCCCCAATTCAAAGATAAGAACCGCACCTATTCTAACTGCTTTCATGTTGACAGCTCCATCAAAGAATAGCTTCCAACCTGGATCAGCTTCTATAATGACTTCATCAACACACAACACCTCTTCATCAGGAAAATATGTCTTTAATGGTTCATACACTTCATCAATGGGATTCTCAGCAAGATGGTCTACTAAGGCTTGAGCTTTCATAGCAGTTTGAGTCATGTACACAATGTCAAACTCGGTAAGCAATAGTTGCCACTTTGCCAATCGATCTGTCTGCATAGGATTCTGAAAGATATACTTCAAAGGATCCATGCGGGAGATGAGATAAGTAGTGTAGAATGAGAGATAATATTTCAAATTCTGTGCTACCAAAGTTAGGGCACAACACGTCTTTTCAAGAAGAGTATCCTGGCCTTATATGCAGTGAACTTCTTGCTAAGATAATAAATATCCTGCTCCTTTTTGCCTATGACATAATGTTGACCCAGGACACAACCGAAAGAATTGTCCATGACTGATAAATACAAGATCAAAGGCCTACCAGGCTCCGGTGGTACCAGCATGGACGGATTTGACAAATATCTTTTGATTCTGTCGAACGCATCCTGATATTCTTCAGTCCATTCTACCACAGCACTCTTTTTCAGCAACTTGAATATGGGCTCATAAGTGGTTGTGAGTTGAGCAATAAACCTGCTGATGTAGTTCAGTCTACCAAGTAAACTCATCATCTCTATCCTATTCTTGGGCGAGGGCAAATCCTGAATGGTTTTTATTTTTGAGGGATCCAATTCAATTCCCCGACAGCTGACTACAAACCCCAACAGCTTTCCAGACGAAACTCCATATACATATTTTGCCAGGTTGAGCTTGAGATTATACCTGCGAAGCCTTTCAAAGAACTTTCTTAAATCTTTAACATAGCCAGCCTGACTTTTTGACTTAATAATCACATCATCTACATAGACCTCAATCTCCTTATGCATCATATTATGAAACATAGTGGTCATGGCTCTCATGTATGTTGCTCCAGCATTCTTCCAACTGAATGGCATGACTCGATAATAATAAGTCCCCCATGGAGTGATAAAAGACGTCTTTTCCGCGTCTTCCTCATCCATAATGATCTAGTGATAATCGACATAGCAATCCATAAAAGAGGCTACCCATGTTTAGCGCAATTGTCCAGCAAAATATGGATGTTAGGCAGTGGAAAATCATCCTTCGAACTTGCTCTGTTCAAATCACGATAATCAACACATACTCAAATTTTGCCATATTTCTTAGGGACAGAAACAACATTGGATAACCATGTGGGATAACAGGCCACTCGAATGACTTTGGCTTTAAGTTGTTTTATGATTTTCTCTTTGATTTTGATACTTAGATCAATCTTAAACTTCTTTAACTTCTTTTTGATAGGGGGAATACGGGATTAGTTGGCAATTTATGGGCCACTAATTCAGCGCTTAAACCAGGCATATCATCATAAGACCATGAAAAAATATCCTTATAATCAATTAATGGTTGAATCATTCCATATTTTAGCTGTGGAAAAGCATGTACACTGATTTTAGTTTCCCTAACATCTTCTTGATTCCCTAGATTGATTAGCTCAGTTTTATTCAAATTAGGATTCTACTTGTCTTCAAACTGTTCCAACTCTTTGCTTATTTCTTTTAGTGTCTCTTCTTCATCATATTCCCCCTCTTGCTTCATTATATCTTGATTAGTTTGGATTTTAAGATCAGGCTAAAAATTTTACATGCATGTTATGTCATTAGAATCAACATAAAGAGAACTGTATAAGCAAAAAGACAAAAACAAAATATTCTAGACACAAAATAAGAGGACATTACATTTCATTAAAAGAGAAAGATGGGAGGGTTTAAACACAAATGACAACAGAATGTAAACAAGCTAAATTTCGAATTACAACCCTGGAATAACTCGGATAAATGGAAAGAAAAATAAAATAAACAACCAAAACTCCCTCCTGACGGGGAGAGAAGTGACTTACCAATTGTTGAGATGGACCTCAGGACCTATGAACTGCACGTCTGCCTTACTGGTACCCTCTCCTACTTCAACCATGTCAACATCAATTAGTAAGTTCTGGAAGTCATCAACCAATTCATCTTCAAATTCTACAGGTTTCGTGACATCGCTCTTGACAAATGATTCACTGAGTAGTGGCATTGGGCGAGGGAGCGACCATGTTTTGTTTTTCTTTCCCTTGGCCTTCATCAGATCTTCAGCCGTAGGTTCAAATCCCATACCAAAAATGCCCATGTTCTCCCTCGAATATATGGGATGAGATATACCATGTAAAGACACTTCTAAACCCCTCCCTGGCACAAATCCATATTTCAAAAGCTCACTCATCATCATGATAGAAGCGGGAGACAATTGTGGTCCCAGAATATCCTGCCCTTCAAGGATACGATACACCGACACTGTATCAAAAGTTTGATAGACGAATGCCTCCTCTACAATATTTGCTTCAATAAGAGACAAGGGAGAATATTCATAGGTGTACAAATCCCCTTCACCATGAATAACCACTTCTTGCCTGTCGTGCTCAAACTTGATCATCTGGTGCAATGTAGATGTGACTGCCTTGGCCTTGTAGATCCATGGTTTTCCCAATAACAGATTGTAAGAGGATTCGATATTTAACACTTGAAACTCTATGGTGAATTCGACAGGCCCTATAATCAGCATTAGATCTATTTCGCCAATGGAATTTGATTTTGCTCCATCGAAAGCCCTGACACACATATTGTTGTGCCTGATCCTCTCAATACTAATATTCAACTTCTACAAGGTGGAAATAGGGAAAATATTCGCGCCAGAACCTCCGTCAATCATGACATGAGTGACGTAAAAATCTTCATACTTCACTGTAGTGTAAAGACCCCAGTTATGCCCCATACCTTCAATTAGAAATTAGTCATCAGAGAAGTTGATCCGATTGACCTCAAAGATTTTTTCAACCATTTTCTCAAGCTGATCTACTGTAACCTCCCTAGGAACATATTTTTCATTTAATACCTTCAATATAACATCACTATGTTCCTTGGAATGCAACAACAATGATAAGAGAGAAGTTTGAGTAGGGTTCTTCTTCAACTGATCTATTATTAAATATTCGGCAATTTTATATTTTTCAAAAATTCTTCGGCTTCTTCTTCAGTGACAGGCTTTTTGATAGATTAAGTCCCACTCACGATTGGCTTGGGCTTTCTTAAACCTTCAGGCACAAAGCATCTTACTGATCGAGTCAGACCCCCTACCTCATCTACTTCTTTCACGACTTCCTTCCCCTGATAAGTCATCACAGTCCGCTTATAGTTCTAGAAGACCTTTTTCGTATCAACTATGGGAGGTGGGGTCACCGGTTTGAGAACAATAGGCGCTACCAGTGCTCTTTTCACCGTCAAAATAGGCTTACCCGGAGCTCCTACCACCTTCAACTTAGGTTTATCCTGACTTAAATCCACATATTTTCTGGCACCTTGCACTGTGATCACGGGTTTCTTTGTGCTTTCTTGGGATTTATCTTCTCCCATTCCTTCCTAACTTAATGACATTGCTTTCAATGAATCTGCCACTTTCACTAATTTGTCCTCATTGGTCTGTATTCTGAAAATAGGCTTATAACACCTTGACGACTCTTTCCCATCATATATCAGTTCTAACATATTGGTTTCAACCTGGGTTGGCAACGGATTCTGGTTAATGTTTGGAGCTTCCGGGGCCTGGACTAGAATTTGATTTGCATCAATTAAATCTTGGACAGCTCTCTTCAAATGCCAGCTATTTTGCAGAGAGATTTTGACTTTTTAAAGAGAGTCGCCACTTAATTTTGAAAAGAAATTAAGAAACCTTTATAAAAGTTACTTCAAACGATTCAAAATAGGAAAATCATTTTAAGTTAGAGATTATAGATAAGCGGTTCCTATTAACATTTTAGGAGGGTGTTAAGCACCTAAAACGTCCGCTAACTTGCGATTATCCGAACTATTTGAAAATCGTCTTTTGATTAACTTCGAAAAGATTAATTTGTTGAAATAGTGATTTGATTTTTTTTTCAAAAAAAGATTTGTGTAAAATAGATATAGGCGACTTAGTAGGGATTTTAACTAAGTCTAAACAAAACTAATAAGCAAATAAACACATTAAAGGGGAAGGGAGGAGAAAGTAAAGGATTTAGGCCACTGGGCCCAAATCAACAAGACCTGTCCTAATCTAGTTGGGCTTTCGACCCATTTCACCTGTCCTAAACTATTTTTAGAGCTTTTGGCTCGAGTCTTGCTCCACCTGTATTAAATACAACTTTGGGTTCGAGGCCCAAATGAATGAATAAATAAATAAATAAATAAGTAAATAAATAAAAGATGACAATAAATATATAAAATAAAATAATAAATGAGACTTTTGTCTCTATAAATGGGGCTTTCTTGCTGATACTTAAGGAAGCCACAACTTTCTCTATCTTTACTACCTCTTCTGCCCTTTTGCGTTTTTCGGAGTTCACCTGGGTAATGGTCTTGCCAGATGCCCATTTGCCTTCTATTTCAATCATGTTAACTGTAGATCCCCCATGGTTGGGCAGTGGATTACTGCTAACATTTGGAGTAGGTGTCTGGAGCGTGATGACCTTTTGATCAATCAGATCTTGGATTCTGTGTTTCAAGATAAGACAGTCCTCGGTACTATGCCCTGCTGCCTCTGAATGATAGGCACAATTTTGATCAGGGTGATAAAACCGGGAGCTAGGATTGACAGTCTTTGGCTGTACTGGTTGCAAATGACCAGCATTCTTCAATCTTTAAAACAATTGGGTACGACTTTCAGCTAGTGGGGTAAAGTTTTGGGTAGGTTTCTTTTTGTGGTTTAGACGTTGGGGGTTATACAGGCTTAGGTTTGTAGGAGGGGGTACTTGGTGGTAATTTGGAGGTGTTTAGAAATTTGGTCGGCTATTTCGGGGAGTAGTATGGAAATGAGACTGATAATTTAGAGGTGGAACTGGGTATTGGGGAAGGATATTTGGCTATAGAGTTTGGTATGATGGTGGGATATTTGGGAGTGGAGTTTGGTATTGGGGGTGGATGTAGAATGCATGCGGAAGGTTAGGTGATGGCGGGGAAGATAAAACGTTTCTAGAGTTGAACCGTTGTTTCAATTTTTTAACAGAATTGGCAGAAACCCCACCTACCTCTTCCTTCTTCTTCTTAGAAAACATGGCAGTTCTAGAAGATGTCGGGGTTTTGGCAATTTTTCCTATCCGAATACCTTCCTCTAATGATTCTCCTATTTTTACCAAATCTACAAAGGTCGCTCTGACAGCAGACACCATCCTGGTATAATATTCTTCTTCTTGAGCGCGAGAGAACATGGATACCATTTCCTCCTCTGACATGGGGGCTGCACTTTGGAAGCTTCTTTCCTCCAACAAAAAGCACAATCTCAAAAACTCTCAACACTCTTTTGTTTAATCCGATCTAGTGAATACCGATCAGGGACTATTTCAATGTTGAATGCGAATCGGTCAAAGAAACTCTTGGCCAATGTCTTCCAACTAGTCCACCTTTTCAGCTCCTGAGACATGAACCACTCCAAGGCTTCACCATTCAAACTTCGATGGAATAGGCGCATTAATAATGCCTCGTTTTTCCCTATCCCTACTAGTTACTCCCAGTACCTTCTTAGATGGACCATTGGATTTCTGGTACTGTCAAACATCTCAAACTTAGGGACCTTGTATCCTTCTGGTAGGTCTACTCTTGGGTGAACACATAAATCGTCATACCCCAAACCGTTGTGGTCCTTGGCTCTATGAGACTCTTTGATCCTCATGATATCCTCCTTCATAGCTAGTAAATTCCTTTCATGCTGGGCCTTCCACTCTTTCTCCTTCTCCTCATAATGGTCTATCTCGGAATTAGGAAGGGGTTCATAGGTGTCAGGGGATACAATAGCCTGAAGGGGATTTGGAAGGGAGGCTTGATTTGTGGATGAAAGAAATGTGGTTGGTAAGTAGGAAGGACGTTTTGGAAATTGGGAAGGCTCTGCGGACTTTGCGAGTAGTTTGGCAGAATTTGAGAAGGATTTTACAGATTTGGACATGAATTTGGTGGATTCAAAAGTAGGTTTGACGTATTTTGTGGATTTGGGAGTGAATCTTGCGGATTTGGAAATATGTTTTAAGGATTTGGAAATGTGTTTTGAGGATTTGAGAATGGATTCGAAGGTGGGTTCTGTGGGGTTACAGATGGATTTTGTGGATGGTAGACATTTGGATTATTTTCACGATTAGTATTTTGGACAAATGGAGGAGCGGATCCGGATGATATGTTATTCGATTGATCCCCGAGAATAGGTGTGCTGAGGGGAAAAATTTGGAGTGGAGTCCCGTGTCCTCCCAGAGCAGGAGCATTGACGGTGATGGCCAAGTTAGCCAAATCCCGAGTGGGATTTATTTCTTCCTAAAGCATTTCTAACTTTCTTGCAAGTTCCGCAATCATCTCATTCTGTTCCGCTATCACATTGTCCCGGATAGTCAGTGCGCTCTCTTCATTATTTCCTATCATTTCTGGATGATGGTCAGAGGATGGAATTTTGTGCGCTTTTGATCGGGTGAAGTAGGGATGTTCTGCCAGCTTATATCAACACAGAGTAATTTCTATTATCTGCAAAGTAGAACAACTCAAAGGCAAATGCGTTAGTTTCCGTATGTGATAAGTAGTGCAAAATATTTGACAGGAAATAACCACACAGAGTTGTTCGAGTCATAGTCAAATTCATCCATAGGACATAGTGGATACAATTGCCTTTGATCTCAACAAATGCACATAAGCACATAAAATAGTATATTACACAAAACATTATAATGACGCGTATCCTAGTTGGGGTGACCCTTTTTGAGCCAAGGGTTCAGGCCTAACGATTTTTTGAAGAAAATATGTGCTTCCTCAAAGTCAATCCATTAACCCCCAACTCATATAGACACAAAAAGGGCATAAATGCCTACAAAAGATATCCAAATAGGGATACAATATTTAGGTAAAAGGGGAAATAACATGAAAGAAGATAAGTTCCCGCGCAGGGGAGAATAGAAAGATTAGCTACTGGAGGCTCCTTCATCCGTTTTTGCCTTCTTTGCCTTGTTTACCCCATGTGCTATTTGATACCTATTGATGATAAGATGTTTCCCGCATAACTGTGCCTTGCAGTCGTAAGTCATTTTCCCTATGCTATCGAGTTGGGAGGCCATGCTATCATCCAAATCGATTCGGCATTGCTTGGCATCATTAGTGTCTTACCTAGCTCTTTTCAACTTCTCCCTTAACATACGTATGGTCAAAGCATCCTCCATGTGCATCTGTCGGTGCGCAATTTCACTTTTCTAGAACTCATCTTATAGCCTGTGAAGCCGAATTTGATGCTCGGATTCTATATCCATAACCTGAGTGGGCACATTTGGTCCCGGAATAAATGCTCTGGCAAGACTCTTTTTCAACCACTCCTTATAAGTGTCGCTAACTTCAGGGTTATGATCTATACGAAAAGTCACTTCCGTCTATCTTCTTCTTCTCCATCCATTTATCATGTCGTCTTTGAGTGGAGACTCACTTTCATCGTATTCGATGAAAAACCTAAGCATGGAATCTATTTGTGGTGCCTCCTGCTTGATCTTTAATTGCCTAAGAACTCTGTCAGGATTGTACGGCCGGGTCCCCCTGATATCGGGAAGCACTAGGAAAGGCCACTTACCCCCTCGAATGGTGTATTTTCCTAAACTAAGAGAGTTAATGGACCATTGCACATCGTCATCTTTTAATTCCCCGAAAGTCTTAAACCAAAATTCGTTAGATGCTTCCCTTTTGAACCTGTGTAGAAACAACCATATGTCTTGAATCCTTTACCAAATGCTTCATCATCCACCATTGTAATATTAGGTTGCAACCTTGAAAGAAACGATTTTCGACTTGACACCTTCCCAAGGCTTGATATATGTCGGCGACAATCATAGGAGCTAAATTGTGGAATACCTTGGTAAAATCGTAATCTACTCCAAAGAAAAGTGCATGGGCCACCGTAACAACCCTTGGATGAATTGTACCATTTTCTCCCTGTGGGAACACCATGGTTCCGAGTAGACCTACCACAAACGCAAAGGCTCTCATCTCCTTCCATTTTGCTTTGGACTCAAATTTATGTCCAAATTTGTTGAAGGCATTGAATCTTCCAAACCGACGATACAACTCCCGAAAAGTGATATTTTCTCTATCAAGTTCTCCTAGCCAGGTGTTGTCGTTAGTTAAAAATGCCTCTTTGATTGTTTGACGGTCCCACACGGTAGGAACTAAAATGTTCTTATCAGGTTTTTCCTTTCTCTTGAAATACATTTCAATACTCTCATAGAAAAGTAACACTTCTTTGATGGTAGGAGTCAATTCCACATCCCCAAAGTGAAACACCATATTCTGATCATCCCCAAAATTCGTAAGCACGTGGATCATTTCAGGCCAAGCGTCCATTTCGATCAACGAAGGTAGGTGCCCGATTGCGTCCTAACAATTTTTCTCTCATCTGGACCCATGTAATCCCACCACAATTTTAGGTAATCGTCAGGTTTGGTAACCATCTTGAACTTTGCACGGGAATGAGATTGAGCCATATCTACATAAAAGAAGACAAAAATAAGCCTTTCTCCGACCCCAAAGGGTAATGGATTGAATTTAGACAAGAATATATTTCTCCAACACATAAGTATGATCCGTCTGTGATTGACTCGGGGTCAATTAACGTAGGGCAGGTTTTCTAATGGGCCCAATACCCCGCTCGGATATTGGGTCGTCCTAGGCTCATGTTAAAATAGGTTTTTGGTTTCGTTCTATCCTCGGTGTCTAGAGTGGGTTTGAACACTGGTTCTCAAGCAGACAACTTGAGTTTGAAAATACAAACAGCCATCAGACGACTCATGTGCTAATAAACTGCTTGTATTTCCAACACATTTTTGGAATTGATCAATAGGGGCCGGGATACCCACGAAACCCCGAAACAGTTTAAATAATATAGGAATATTCCATGAGATGCGATATTTAAATTCTACAGAATCGAAACACATAAATACATAAACAGTTAATCAAAAGACGAAATCAAACATTTGGTTAGAACCTAGTTAGAAAATCCCCAGCAGAGTCGCCATTTCTGTTTTGCGGAGAAATTTGACTTTTGAAAGAGAGTCGTCACTTAATTTTGAAAAGGAATTAAGAAACCTTTATAAAATTTACTTCAAATGATTCAAAACAGGAAAATCATTTTAAGTTAGAGATTCTAGATAAATTGTTCCTATTAACGTTTTAGAAAGGTGTTAGGCCCCTAAAACGCCCGCTAACTTGTGGTTATCCGGACTATTTGAAAATCGTCTTTTGATTAACTTCGAAAATATTAATTTGTTGAAATAGTGATTTGATTTTTTTTCAAAAAAAAAGACTTGTGTAAAATAGATTTAGGCAACTTAGTTGGGATTTTAACTAAGTCTAAACAAAACTAATAAACAAATAAACACATAAAAGGGGAAGGGAGGAGAAAGTAAAGGATTTAGGCCATTGGGCCCAAATCAACAAGACCTGTCCAAGTCTAGTTGGGCTTCCGACCCATTTCACCTGTCCTAAACTATTTTTAGAGCCTTTGGCTCGAGTCTTGATCCACCTGTATTAAATACAACTTTGGCTTCGAGACCCAAATGAATGAATAAATAAACAAATAAATAAGTAAATAAATAAAAGACGACAATAAATATATAAAATGAAATAATAAATGAGACTTTTGTCTCTTAACCGCTTCAAAGTAGAACTTTAACCCACTTTCTTCTTTCAGCTCCTTGCGCCTAGTATACCATAGGGTTGATATTCAAGCTTTCTCTAAGAATTGACACGAAAGATAGGCCTCATTGGCCCGTTTAAGACATGCAAAGGGGAAAGGGTCCCTTCGGACTCCGAGGTGGGTTCATGCAAAGTAAAAGATGAGTGAATTAGTATGCGTTCTCAAGAGTCTTTACACTAATAGATAAATTATGCAATAAAAAGCACAACGCTTTAGGCGGGAGAAAATAGCAATTCACTTGCTACATATAGACATGTGAACTATAAAAAACATAAATACATGAGCCTCAAGATTATAAAAGTATATGACTTGCAAGCGAGTTAATTAGTTAAGAATGTGTTAATCAATACACTCGGACAAATAAATCCACATTCTATGATCTCTACATTATTTCAGGAGAGTGTTAGGAAGCTTAAATAACCAAGTCTCAACTACTTTCGATCGCGTATGATACCGATATAATCACCAAAATTTCAAAAAAAAAAAGAATTAAACCAGATTTTCAACGAATATGCAAGGCAAATCAATGCACTGCCTTTAGTTGGGACATAAAGAAGGAAGCTAACCAATGATGAAAAAGTCAACTTTATGGATAACCAAAATCCTGTATTATTTTTATCAAGAGA
Source organism: Capsicum annuum (assembly GCF_002878395.1). Lineage (NCBI taxonomy): Eukaryota > Viridiplantae > Streptophyta > Magnoliopsida > Solanales > Solanaceae > Capsicum > Capsicum annuum. Next base: position 6,515,936 of record NC_061122.1, read on the forward strand.
AAATAGGAGCGTCTTCATAACATAATACTTACAGACATTACAGACTAAAAGAAAAAGAAGTAAGTATTTGACACTTGACCAACCATCCTCGTGAATTAAGAGCGACTTTCATATCTTGGTTCAGCAAACTAAAATGCAGTTTCGAAGAACCATGAAAATAGAGAAAGATTTGATTTTTGTTTTCAATATATCGCTCCAATAAGACCTCTTTTGGTCCGTCTATACTACAACAGGCAAAATCTATCTTTAAAACATGCTTGACTAAGCAACGAAAAAAAAATTCAAATTTTTGACGTCAATCATAACAAGCCATGAAAAAACAAATGGAGTTAGGGAAAATGCTAGAGATGGACATCTTCGAGTATTGATTTATCATTTATTTGAAAGATAAATTAAAATGTTTTGTTTTGACATTATGATTCAAGGAAAAACAAAGTGAAGAGTCCTCTTTCAACCAAGAAAACAACAAGAAACAAGCAATATTAAATATGCGCAGAACTCGAAACGTCTTTCGCAAAATATCACCCAAAAGGATATAAGATTTACATTATCCTAAATTAACTATTTCAAGTAGTAAAATACCAACAGAACATGAATAATGGCATCTCTAGAGAAATTCAAATAACTATGAATAGGGCATATTTCAAGCAGACTGGTGCAAAGTTCATCAAAGAATAAATTTTAACATCAATAATCAAATAAATTATGATCTTGGACTCAACCAAAACCAACTTCATAGTCAAACCATTATTTGCACTTCACAGGTAAGATGAAGGAAAATGTTTTAATACCCTACATTCTAACCGTAACTATACTAAGAAGGAAAACTAGTTTGAACACGCAGAAAGAATGCATTTTCTCTTTAGCTACAACGGCTTAAAGACACGGGAAATGAGGGTATAATAAAATCACAAATGTAAATAGCCAACATCAATCATAACCTATGAATTTTGAGGCCTCTAACAGCGAACATCCCAGCACATCAAGATATTATTTATCACCATAGAACGACAAGATGAAGCAGAAATAGGCAGAAATAATTTAAAAACTTAACGTAGTGGAGTGTTACGTATTTCGGAGCAGCAAAACAGTACTACGAGCTAACTTCGGACTTCCACCACCACCGAAAAGCTCAATACCATCGGGAACACTTGACTAGCTGACTGTTTTTCCCTTTTTATTTCTTGTTTTCCCCTCTCAAAGAAAAGTTTTACCGCCCTAAAAGAATTTTTCTACCTAGATTTTTGAGTTCAAAATTTCTAATCCTTTTTGGACCCAAAAGTTTTCCAACCCAAGAATCTTCGACCTAGAATTTCCAACCTCTCTCCTCTTTAACCAGAATCCCCTTCCTTGCTTCTAAAACTACCCTTTTATAGAGAGTCAACTAGGGTTTATCTACAGGGGTAAATTAGAGATTTTCCAGAATAGGAAATTTTGAAATTTGAAATTCCAAACCTCCCCCGCTTCGGTTTTTATCCATGTCGCATCCATTTTTGGATTCTTTAGAATAAAAATAAATATTGTGGACCAATAAGATTTGGGGAAAAACAAATTAACCCCAAGAACCAATGTGATTCGTCCAAATATGTACGAAATCCTACACTTACACCCGAAAATCGCGGAATCGAACCGTTGGGGGGACAACTCATCTGATTCTAGAAACTTCTCGAGCTTTCTTCGTACGAATCTATGTGAGACGCACATGGAGAAAGGTCGGGTCGGGTCGGTATTGAAGTTGTTCGCATATTGGGTTGACGGATTTGGGTCGAGTGGGTCACTGGATGCGTTATTGTTGTTTTGTTGTTGATAGAGTATCAGTGCTTAGCTGTTGTTAGTGCTATTTAAGAAGAAGGGAGAAATGGGCTGGGTTGGACAGCTTTGGGTGTTGGGTTGAAATTGTTGTGGGTTGCTGGTACATGTGTTAACAATTGGGGTTATTTAATAACCCCAATTAAAGCTAATTGGATTGTTAAATAACCCTATTAAAATTTAATTAGATTAGAAGGATAAAAAATAACTCTAATTAAATTTAATCGGATTAAAATAATCCCAATTAAGAAATGATAACTTTTGGGATTAAGATTGAATTACAATTTAAATGGCTTATTTAAATTATAACCAAATTGAATATCTATTGGTCAATTGCATCACAATTGGGCCAATTTGATTTCTATTGAGGTCATATTTAATTCGTTCGCTAAATTGAATCACAATCTGGCACGAATCAAGTAACAAATCAACCTCGAGTTTCTTAATTTGATAAAAGTCCAACAAATATTCGTCCAGATAAAATATTTTGAGAGCAAAACTTATTTAAAACCAAGATTTTATCCATTTGAATTAATTTTCAAGTTAAGCCTTAATTAAATCCGATATTTTGTAAAATAAATATTTAAGTAACAAATTATATAATCTCGTATAACTGAACACGGTAGTATATAATTGCTACTTAAAATGACAAAATCACGTACGAAAAATATTTTAAGTTTTTTTTTTATTTGGATGAAATAATTATTTTGGTTTATTAAAAACTGAAGAAACTCAGGATTAAATTTAGTCGTGGAGGACAAAAATTAGGTGTCAACACCAGCATTTCTCGATATCGTGCCCTGACATTTCAGAACAATACGCACATCTTAACGAATAATCAAGATTTCTCAAAGGTGGATTCGAAAGCCTTTCTTGAATTGGGCTTAAGACCTTCATCTTTCTCAATCTATCAAATAAGCTAGCTTACGACTCTCCAAGAGGTGTGAACTATTTTTGACCGCCTTCTCTTTCTTGTACTCGAGCCTGGGTTAGAAACCGGGTTTGGAGGGGTTTTGGTAATTTGGTGGAGCAGATGGACAATTTTGTAGAGCTTGCGCGCATCATTACGGGTAAGAAGGGGTTTGGTCATATGGATGCGCGCTATATACTGGGTATGGGGGTTGTGGAATGGAATATAATGGGTTTTGTGAAGTGTAGTAATGGTGGGGAGGACTATATGGAGCTTGGGTGTAGACTTGGGCCTAGGATTGGGGATAGGGGCGAGACGGTCTTTTGGGATAGGAATGGGTTCCAGCTATAATGGTCGCCATATCCCTTTCTTTTTTTTACCTCTGAACGCGCCAGATCCACCTTGAATAGCTTGTGTGGTGGATTTCAATGTGGCAAAACTCATTATTCGGCCGGTCTTGATTCCATCCTCTACATCTCTCCCATTTTGAGGACTTTAATAAAAGACTTTCCCATTGCCAGAAGTAAATGTTGAAAATAGGTATCATCCTATGCCTGAATGAAGACCTCTACCAGCTTACTCTCCTTCATTAGAGGCTTTACCCTGGCGGCCTGTTCACGTCACTTTATCGCGTATTCCCTAAAGCCTTCGGTGCTTTTCTTCTTCATGTTGACCAAGGATTTTTCATCAGGAATCAGGTCGACATTATACTGAAATGTTGCACAAACTCAGAAGCTAAGTCATCCCAGTTGTTCCACATGTCATATCTTGATCGACAAACCATTTTGAAGCCAGATCGAAAAGACTCGCCAAAGAAAGCCATAAGCAACTCTTCCCTCCCCCTGCAGCCCTCAATGGGTTGCAATAACGTCTTAAGTGTACCACGGGATCACCGTGCCCAACATACTTGTCAAACTTGGGCATTTTAAAATCGAAGGGAAGGTTGACGTCTGGGAACATGCAAAGATCTTTATAGGAAACACTCTTATAACCTCTGGTTCCCTGCAGATTCCTTATGGCTTGTTCCAAACTTTTTAATTTCCGCACTATGACCTTCTGTTCCTCTATTGTGACAGGTTTCTCCATATCAAATGGAAATGCAGGTGGCTGAGTGTACCCATACGGTTCCTTCATTCTCAAAGTAGGCTCTGGGGCATAATACTGACTATCTAAAATCTTCAATACTGGCTCACTGGCATACCGAGGAAGCATTATTGTTGGACGCACAGCATATGTGGGAGCTTCAGGTAGTGGCGGAGCCAGAAACACAGGCGCTGCCGGTGGCGCCGGCTAAGTCACGGGCCTTGGTTGAGAAACTGCCAGGGGCACACTAGAAGTGCTAGGGTAATATTGCCGTGGAGTGAATCCTGGTGCGTGCTTCGGTGACTCAATGGGAACAGAGAATTGCGCCTAAGAGAGCAGTGGGCAATTAGGGATATTCCCAAGATCTTCAGGGAGTGGAGGAGGAAGCATGTCACTAGCCCATGCTCGGTGCAGATCTATTAATTATTGACTGAGTCTTAGAACCTCATCATTGCGTTCTGAACTTTCCTCCCGGGGATCTTGATCTGGGTCAATGAGAGAATTTTCAATCTCCCTACTAGCCATGGCGAGCTTTGCTTTTGATCTAGTGAAGTACGGGTGACTAGCCAGATTGCTACAAACCAACCACTTATCTAAAAGAACATGCCCATCAAAGACAAAACCCGTTAGGTTTAGGTCAGGCAACAAGCATAGAAATCACATTGTACACACCCTGGGTTTATGCACATTTCTAGCGGCCTTTGAGGGTAATGAGGCCATTCTAACATCATCCTGATTCCCCCTATTACACTATCATACCTCGATCTTTCTTCTTTTCAACCTCGTTTCTCTTTTTTTTTTTTTGCATCAGTCTCTTCCTTTCCTCTTTTCTTCTCTCATTGCTCTTTTTTAATTTTCTTCTCTCGCTAATCTCATCTCTTTTTATCATGCTTTATGGCTTTGGCTTTTCTTTAAAAGAGGAAAAATAATGAAATAAAATAATTAGATCAAACCCAAAAGTAGGTTGCCTACGTATCATCTTGTACATGAATCAGATCTTGCATAGTTCGGGCAATGCATGCAGAAACACCACAAAGTTGAATTTTTTTAAATTTTTTTTAAGAAAGAACACACAAAAGGAAACAATTCCACAACTTCACTACATATCATAAAAGAGACGACTAAAACAAACTTCAAATTTGAGAAAGCTTAAAAACTGATCAACAAAGACTAAACAACATTCTAGACCCATAAGATAACATGCGTAATACTCCTAGTAAAGACTCTTAACGTTTAAAAAAAACTTGACCCCAACTGAACAAAGACACAACAATACAAGGACAAAAAAATAAAGGACTCAAACTAAATAAAAGATAAGAGTTGCTCCTTCAAATTAGTGCGCTGTGGGATGACCCTGGCTGAGATGGACCTGTCTGTGAAGTTCTTTTTCTCCCATTCAAACTCTGTAGCGTATCCTGCAAAGACACCCTGATATTTGGGAAGAAGTTTCTAGCACGTACCCCCGCCTAATGGAGAGTGCACCTGGAAATATTGTTCTGACACCTTTCTACAGTCTTGAGCAAATCTGATAACTGAACTCTCAGTGTCTCCACTTTGCCCCCCGCACTTTCTTCCTGACTATCATCGAAAAGGCATTCTTTATGTATTCTTCCTCTAAGTAGCAAGGGCAATGGCCTACTAATACCCCGAGGTATGGTTTGCATCCAGATCTCATATCTTTGAGTGTACCCTGAATTATCTAAACTTTCTTTGAAAGTATCCACTCCTAGCTTTGTTGCATGATTCCAGAAATACTCGTATTTGCTCTCGCCTAAGGCTTGGTCCTTGAAGTACTCGACGTCCTGTAGAAGATCCACTATTGGTGGCACATCCTACGACCTATCTAACTATTGCATTACCCTAGAAGGAGTGTATGGTCTGGTGCAATTAAGCCCTAACATAACCAGAAGAAGTTGCATCTGACAACCCAACAAGATTACTTTTGGACAAGGCCACAAATAGGTCTACAAAATATTATCCTCAGTCCTTGACTCAAGAAACTCAATCCAAGCATCGACTCCTATAAGTAGCGAGAATTTATCCAAGTGCATCCTGAGGTCCATGGCTTTCACTGATTGCGCATGCAACGATCTATCACATTCGGTCTAACTAAGAAAGGCGTATGGAAATGCTCTATCATCCGCAGTTGCAATATCAGGTTACTGCCCTAAAAAAATCTCATCCCCCCTTCACCTCGGTTAAAGCCTTATATATTGCTGTTAAGATCATGGGTACGATAGTAATCCCGACCTTGTCCTTTTTCTTAGCGCCCTTGTCCTTTTGATCTCTATGAAATAGAGCCATCACCACAGATTGCAAATGGGTATTAACATGTCTTTCTTCTTGTGGAAACACTAGAGTGCCTAACAAGGTGAGGGTGAAGACTTTAAGACGCTTTCTTTCCCACTTCTGCTTAGTCATATAAAATTCATCCCAAAAGCAGTCAAAACCTTCCAAAGACCCGAATCTCGTGAATAAAAAATCCAAGAAAATCCATGATTGATTCAGACAACCCAAATGCCTGTTGTTACTCTTCAACCTACAACCTTGTAGAAACCTATTGCCCGAGTGGTTCCGAGCTCAGATCATGCTTTTATCAATATAAGGCAAATGGAGCAAACCGGATATTTCTGCCAAGGTAGGCATCATCTCACACTTTTCCAACCTGAACACCAAATTACTAGGATCCCAAAAGGTTAATATAGCATCTATCAGATCTGGCCAGGGCGAGATATGCAGAAGCTCCGAAAGATCACCTAATACTTTAATTAGCTCTTGCTGGTCAACGTAATTGAATGTGCCCCACCACTTGATTAACTTTTTAGGCACCTTTCTAACCATCTGTACTTTACACTTTGTGGACAGATCCATCCTATAATGACACATAAGACATTATCTCAAAGTTTGATAAGAACGAAAGATTCCCAACCCATGGAACCTTGACGCGGACATATGTCGAAGGGACAAACCACTTTATGACTCCAATTCGCCGAACAGTATCACTAAATAAAATTAGCCTACTTGGCTAAGACTTGCTAACAATACTAAATTATGAGGAAAAAGACCTAGGCCAAGGCTAAGACAAAGGAAAAAATAAAGATTACCGGACCCACTGAGGGTTGCCTACGTATCCCGCCCCTAGGGACGAGAATCAGGTATGCGTAGTTCTTCCAGATTGGACAATTAAGGAATAACGGAAAGACCGAACTACGACATGAGGGACACGACCAAGACAAACAAACAAAAACTTTTTGGGTTTTTTAATTAGACACTTCAAATAAAACAGACACCAACAATAATGAAAGAAGAATCTTTTTGGTATTTGGAATGTATAAAATTTCTACCATCTTTTTTCATGTTCTTTTATAAAAGCCTACTTATCATAAAAAATCTTTTTGAAGTTTTTGAATTGTGAATGCTTGCTAAAGAAGACAAAGGAAAATCTTTTTGATCCTTTTGATTTATTTTATTTTTTCGGAAAATGAGTGCCAAAAAGGATAAAGAAAATCTTTTTGGAATTTTAAATTATGAAAAAGGAAAGCCATAAAGAACTCTAAAAAAACTACAAACACACTTTTTGGCTCACCTTTTCTTTTTCTCTCTTTTTCAACACTTTCTTGTCTACACACTTTACTTCTAACAATGCTTTCCCCGAATCAGTCTGTCAAATGACCACATTACCCTCAAAGATGCAACATTTAGCACGTAGGGATGCTTTAGAAGTGAGTCACCTACGAAGGACCAAGTGGGTCCCTCTAGGTCCCAAAATGATGCAGATAAGTATGACCTAAAGGTTGACCTATGCTGGGGTTTACTAACAAGGCTGTTCGGGGGAGCGTATGGTCGATAGAAGCTTGCTTTAGCTGGCCACCTACTTCATACAACCCAATAGCTCTCTCCCTAAAATAAGGGTGACTCAACTATAGATCGTGTACACAAGTGTACTACGGACTTGTTGCAGAAAGAATGACTTGGGTTATGCATATGATGCCAGATGTAAAGTGGTAATACATAAAGAAAAACTGTAAACAAAGAGCACAAAAATGCACAACAGTGATAACAATAACGCAAGCAATAATCACAAACAATGTTTATACACTCGTAATGCAAAACAAAGCCGATACGACTCCAAAATAAAAAGTTCGAATTCTGAAAAGATCCCCAGCAGAGTCTCCAGAGCTGTCACACCCCTTTTTCAACCAAAAATATTATATTAAAGTTTGAAAGGGTTTTTGCTATTAAAGTGATAAAAGATGAAAGTTCATTTCGAAAAAGAATTCTTTACATTTTTTATTTAGAGTCGCCACTTGGCTTAAATCGGGTATGCCAAGTCACCCACGGATATCTTTTTCAAAATAATTTGACTGTTTAAACTGGTTTGCGAACAGAGATTCCAGCTAAGGAATTCTGTTGATCAAGGGGAAGGTGTTAGGCACCCCTCGATCCCGTGATTTGACCACGATCGCTTGGTAGAGCATATCGGCTAATTTGACACTATGAATGTATAAACCATACAAAAACAACCTATCAAACAAAGAAAAAAAACAAATCCAAAAATATAATGTCCAGTCCAATTATTACAACCCAAAATAAAAAATGTGAAAATGTAAAGCTACGTTAACCTACACTAGTCCTAAACTGCGCTCTAATGCTTTATCCGATGCCTCGGGACTTCGCCACGAACGTCATCCGAGTACAAAATGCCTCGGGGAATTCTCCGACGAATAAACACAAATACCTCGGGGTATTCCCCGGCCAAATGATACATTTGATCCAAAAACCATAAAACCAAGCCATTCAACACACATTTTCAACATTCAACAATCCAAGAGTTCTAAATTTGCCTACCCAAGCCTACTATTTGCCTACGCCTTTGACGGTCTTATCATGATACTACCGAATTCATCAACATCAATGAATCAAAAACAAATTAACACTTGTTTTTTATTAATTTCTCAATTCCGCCCCAAATTTCCTTTTAACACCAAATTTCCACAATTCACGATTTCTATTTTTCAACAATCCACGACCACTTTTCAACGAAATTAAGCAACAAGTCAATATCAAAATAGCAATTCATTACCAATCAAGATCAAACAACACACAAAATTCCATCCAATGTATCATATTCTATAAACAATGAAATAAAAGAGGAAAAGAGTAGAAATGGACCTCAATGACGATTTTATTTCAAATATCAGTCAATTAAAAAGGCGAATCTGCTTGCCGAATAACCCCGAATCAGCCTTGAACAATACCACAACTACGAACCAGAATCCATCTCAGTAATCGAGAAATTGAAGCCCGAAACTGATCACGACAAATAGATCAAGACAAACGGGACCCCAAATTTCAAACCAATAACGAATCACGATTAACCCAAATCAAGAAACACAACAAAACACAACCCATACACAAAACTATCACAAAAATATGTTAAAAATAGGGCTGATTTCAGTAAAAATCCATTGTTGGTTCATGTTTTCATCGAATCGTAGTGTTTTACAACCAATTCTACCTAGAAATCTAAGGAAACGAGGATATTTTGGATTCTGGGACTGAACCAATCAAAACGAAGAATTGAAAACCAATTTCGATGAGATTTTGCCATAATTCCAAAGAAAGATGACCAATCTCTCAAATACTCTTCATTCTTGATTTCTCGATCAATGTGTGTGTGCGCCAGATCTGTGCACGTCTGTTGGGAACCCAAAATGGAAAAGAATCAAGAGCTCCCTCCCCCTAAGTCATTTGCATGTGTATTTTTAATGGAAATTGTATGTGTTGTATGTTTGTAGATATATGAAGATGATGGCTTCCCTTTTTGTATTGTTCTATTTCTTTTCGAGAAGAAAAGTTAAGAGGTCACGTGGATAGGGTAGGGTAAGAGGGTATTGGGTGGTGTGGCTTTGTTTTTTAATTGGAGAGGTAGAGTTTAGGCGTCCATTTTTTATTGGGTGGGTTGTTAGAATATTAGAATGGGACAAAGTTTGTTATGACTAGTTATTTGGATAAAACAAAACAAAAAATAAATACAAAAATAAGTAAAAGATGAGGTGGTTATTTATTTTCTTGGAAAAATTTATAAAAATAGGGTTAAATTGTGTGATATCGGAGTAAGAAATATTTTTTTGACGGGAAAAAATTACGTGTCTACAATAATATTTCACAATATTGCGTCAATATTATATCAAAGATATTGATGATATATCATTTCATATCAGTTCACACTGTGACATAATATTTTGAGATCTCATCACTTCATTATTGTAGACACATAATTTTGTCCCTCCCCGAAAGCATTCTTACCATTTTATCCTCATCTTAGTGTGTTCCCTCATCCATGTGATAACCCCTTCACAAAAAGACAAAAAACAATACCTCTAACTAATTTATCTTATCCTAACAACCTACCCAATTAAAATAAACCACCTCCCTACCCACTCACATTTTTATCCCCACAATAACAAACTAAAAGAAGAGGAACTCATTTTTTTATCATCAGAATTACTCAAACCTATCTGGCATTTTTTTTATATACATCATCATAGTAGGGACAAAAAAAAGGGGGGAGGGGAAGACACCCAGCTGATTTTCACGCAAAAATCCTAGACCTCCATCTACACTCACCGGAGATAACAACAACAATACAAATACCCACTCACGAGAGGCATGCACAAAGTAATAACACCAAGAAAGGGATAAAAATGAGAGAGAAGAGAGTGATGCGCGAGAGAGAACAAGGAGAAAACAAAATTGGGTTTCGGGTTACTATTTTGGCGCCATAGTCGCCAAATTGTGACTGGTTTTGCTAGTTTTGCCCTTCGTAGCTCACTGGAGCTCAGTTTTGATTGGTTTTCAGTTCATCATTTGATCGATTCCATCTTAAATCTCCCCATCTCATCATCTTCTTTTATTTCAGGATTAGTTCGCGAACGGGACTGGTTTGTGCTATTGCAATTTTCATCTCAAGTTCTTTGGTATTCGTTACTGGTTTTGGGTTTAGCTTTGGGTTTCAACTTCTCAATACCGAGCTGGATAGATTCATCGCTAAGGCTTAAGTCGAAGTTATCGGAGGGGAGTTCTCTTTATTTCGTCAAATAATATTCATCAAAAGCGGTATTAAGGTCCATCCCTCAACTCTACTATTCTTATTATTATCTCAAATGTGTTTAAATGTTGGTGGTATGGTGTGTTTGTGAGTTTGTTGGAGCCATGTTGATTATCATTGTCTTGATTTTTATCTCAAAATTGAATACTTGAGAATTGGGTTAGTTGTGAGATTGATAATAAATAAGGGCGGAATTAAGAAATTGATAAAAAGGGAGAATTTAGATTAATTTTGGTTTATTTTTGTTTGTTTAATTTGGAATGAGCATGGATATTGTTGGAACGCAATAGAATCATGATATGTCGAATGAATAGGCAAAAGCTTAGGTTCGGGAAGGCAAATTTAGGAGTGATGTTGGATTGAATGGGTGGAATGTTGAATGTGTTGAATGTTTTCTAGTTTAACTCATGAAATTGAAATTGTATTCATTTACCGGGGAATGCCCCGAAGAAATTGTATTTATTCACCGGGGAATGCCCCGAAGTATCTTGTACGCGAAGACGGGGCACGATCAAGGCCCGGAACGTTGGGTGGAGTTTGGTTTATGATTATCTTAGGATTAGTTTAGAATAGAGTAGGTTTACATTTTTGCATATTTTTGCATTTTTTTTATGTTTCGGGTCTGTATAATTGGACTGTACACTATTTTTTGGGATACGTATGTTTGGTTTGTTTGATTGATTGTTTTTATGTGTTTTGTGTGGTTTATACATCCGTAGTGTCAAATTAGCCGATATTCTTCACCAAGCGACCGTGTTCGAACCACGGGATCGAGGGATGCCTAACACCTTCCCCTCGGTCAACAGAATTCCTTAGCTGGAATCTCTGTTCGCGAATCAGTTTTAGAGTCAAACTATTTTGAAAAAGAATTTTCAAAGGTGACTTGGCACACCTAATTTATGTCAAGTGGCGACTCTGAATAAAAAATGTAAATAATCCTTTTTCGAAACAAAAATTCTTCATTTTGTCACTTAATAACAATAACCCTTTTAAAACTTAATCCATAATCTTTTGGAGTCGAAAAAGAGGTGTGACAGCTCTGGCGACTCTGCTGGGGACAACTGTTCAGAATTCGAGCTTATTTTGGAGTCGTATCGGCTTTGTTTGGCACTATAGGTGTATAAATATAATTTTTTGTGTTGTTTTTTGTTATTGTTTTATCATTATAGAATGTTTTCGTGCTCTTGTGTACAGTATTTATCCTATGTGTTACAGCTTTTATATCTGGCATCATGTATCTACCCTTCGGCCTTCTTTCTGCAACAAGTCCGTAGTACACATGTTGTACACGACCTCTAGTTGAGTCACCCTTATTTTAGGGGGGGAGCCGTCGGTGTTATGGAGTAGGTGGAAAGCTGTCGCAGCCACTATCGACCATACGCTCCCCCGAACAGCCTTGTTAGTGAATCCCAACGTAGGTCAGCCTTTAGGTCATGCTTATGTGCATCATATTGAGACCTAGCAGGGATCACTTGGTCCTTTGTAGGAGACTCACCTCTAAAGCATCCCTACGAGCTAAATGTTGCATCTTTGAGGATAACATGGTCATTTGACGGACTGATTTGGGAAAAAAATGTGTTAGAAGTAAAGTGTGTGGGTAATGAAAAAAAAAACAAGAAAAAAAAAAGAGTTTCATAGTTTTTAGAGTTTTTTATGGCTTTTATTTTTCACAATTCAAAAAGACTTTTTTTACCATTCGCACTCATTTTCTCAAAAACATCAAAAAGATTTTCCTTTGTCTCGTTTAGCATGCATTCACAATTCGAAAACTTCAAAAAGATTTTTTTCATTCATAGGATGTGTTTATAAAAGAAAAATGCAAAAAAAAAAGTAAGAAATTTTTTACATTTCGTATAACGAAAATACCAAAAAGATTTTTCTTTTATAGTTGTTGATGTCATTTTTCTGTGAAGTATCAAAATGAAAACTCAAAATATTTTATTAACATGGTTCATCATCTGTCTTTAGTCGTATCTCTTAAGTTAGGGTCTAGCCTGATTTAATCATTAATTGTCCAATCTGGATGAACTACGCACCCCTGATTCTCCTCTCTCAGGAGTGAGATACGTAGGCAACCTATTGTGGGTTCGGGGATCTTATTTCAAAAATCTAAAAAGATTTTCTTCACTCTTTATTAGAGTAGGTGTTTCATATACGTCTTTAAGAGAAAACACCAAAAAAAAAAATTCCTTTAATAGGTTCAAGTTTCGTTTTCATGTGAAATTCAAAATCGAAAATCCAAAAAGATTTTCTTTGATAATCATAGGTTTCATTTTATATAGGGATGTTAAAGCCGAATAATTCAAAAATATTTTCGTCATTTCTTTGGACAAATTTTTATTTTCTTTCCTTTTCAAAGTTTCAAGAAAAAGAAAATAGAAAGAAAAAGAGTTTAATCGGCAATTTTGGCAAGACTTCGCGAACTACGCACACCTGATTCTCCTCTTTCGGGAGTGAGATAAGTAGGCTCCCTTCTTGGGTTCGGTGATCTTTTCAAGAAAAAAAAAAGAGGTTTTGAAAAACTGTTGAACTCTAACCATTTGCTATCTCTTGTCCAGTTAGTTTAAGGTGGTTGGTTTGTGGTATTTTGGCTGGTCCTCCATATTTCTCCAAGTCATAGAGGAAGATATGGACAACAAGGATACCGAGTTAGTTGTCACTAATCAGATAAGGAGTTCGAGGAATGAGAATGTAGGAGATAATGAAGAGATTCGGAAATTAGGGCGGCAAATAATAGAAATGCATCGAGCTTGGGCTAATAGGTTGCCGCCTCCTCCAGTTCCCACTGATAGTTTGGAATATTTTTCTAGCTTGCCTCCCGTGTCACATGCACAATTTCCCATTTTTGTTGATATGCCACAACATGCATCAGGATCGACTCCGGGGCAACAATATCCAACCACTTCCAAGGTTCATTTCCTCACTCCCCAATCCAAGACTACCATATACTCGGCTCTAGCTGCTGTTCATGCTTTTGCGGCTCCATCCCCACTTGAAGCTCCTACTTTTGATGTTTATCCATAAGTTGTGCCTCCCTACTCTACAAGAGAGCCTGCATTGAATATTTTTAGTGATGAGCATTATGCTCTCGAGCCCACATCAAAGTCGACTGGTCGTTACGACTGCCCTCAACTGCCTGAATTTCCTCCAAATACTGAAAATCCTGTAATGACAGAAGAACAAGAAGAAATGGCCAAAAAATTGAGAAGTTTGTAACTGACTATGAAAAACTTGCAAGGACTTTGGGGGTACAAAAGTGTCTCATATAAAGATCTGTGCATGTTTCTAGGTGTACATCTTCCTTTTGATTTTAAAATGCCAAAGTTTGAGAAGTATGATGGACATGGTGATCCTGTAGCACATTTGAGACGCTATTGCAACCTGCTAAGGGGAGTTAGAGGGAAAGATGAACTACTCATGGCTTATTTCGGGGAGAGTCTTTCAGGCCTAGCTTCGGAATGGTTTGTTGATCAAGACATTGACAAGTGGATTAGTTGGGATGACCTAGCTAATGGATTTGTGCCACAATTTCAATACAATGTGGAGTTGATACCTGCCAAAAAATCCCTAACTGGTATAAAAAAGAAAAATACTGAGAGTTTCAGGGAGTATGCGATCAGATGGTGCGAACAAGCTGCTAGAGTAAAACCGCCAATTAAAGAAAGCAAGATAGTGGAGGTGTTTATTCAAGCACAAGATGAAATATATTATCAACACTTGTTACCTACATTAGGCAAGCCATTTATTGAGATCATCAAAATGGGGGAGATGATAGAGGATGGAATTAAGACTGGTCGCATTGTGAGTTTTGCAACATTGAAAGTGACTAATCAAGCAATTCAAAAAGGTTCGAGAAGTGTTGGAGGAAAAAAAATAAGGAAGATGCATCTACTATTATAGTTGGACAACAGGCACGAGCAAGAGGACCATACCATCGTTACCCACGGGCTCAACCCAAGTTTATGGCCAAGTTCCACAAAATCCTTCCCAAAATTCATTATATTCCATTCCCCCATCTCCATATTAAGTGTATAATGCACAACCATATGTTCAACCCCCATCTTACCCACACTGACGCGCGCCAACTCTGCCGAGTTATCCTCCAACTTCATATACATACCGAAGCCCTTCTAGGCCTGGTTTTTAATTTAAGCCAAATAATGAAATGAGATAGAAGTCGAGGGATAGCTTCACACCCATTGGAGAGTCGTATGCAAGTTTATTCCAGAGACTGGTACAGCATGGCATGATCACTCCTCTCCTTGGGTATACTCCTGACCCACATTCAAGAAGTTTTAATCCTAATGTACAATGTACATATCATTCCAATATTCAGGGTCACAGTATTAAATATTGTCGTGCTTTGAAAAGAGAAATTAAAAAGATGATTTAAGATAAATCAATCATGGTGCAGAACATTGACAGTGAGGAAAACTCTAGTCATGCTGATATGCAAACCAGTGGCTAAGATGTCAGGCTGAGCAATTGAGAAATCACCCCTCTCCTTACTAGGAAGGGGTTTGGTAGCTTGTTTTGTTTTATTTTCTGCTCTCCGAATTATTTCAGGGTTGTAGTTCAGGATCTATCTTGTTTTGTCCTTTTGTTATTTATGTTCAAACTCTTCTATCTTTTGTTTCAACTAAATGAAGCGTCTCATTTTTCTTTGTGTTTTAAATATGTGTTGTTTGTTTGTTTTCGTTACATAGTACATTTTGTGTTGACTCTAGTGATATGACATGCTAGTGAAATTTTCATCCAGATCTTAAAATCCAGTTTAAGCATGAACATTGAATCAGAGGGTTAAAGTTAGAAAAAAAGAGCATATGAGAAAATAGATAGAGTGCTGACACATTTGGTGATAAGTTAAGGCAATTATTTTGAGAATCACAAGAACAAATTGGTCATCGATCAAAATGCAAGTCCCAATTGGGTCAAATAGTGGACGTGTGATCCCTATATCAAGAGAAACAAGAAGATAAGTAGCTCCATGAAAGCATGAGTCATTAGATGTGAGGAATGTACAACAAAGGCAGAGTTTGCAGAAGAAGTAGTGACGCACAGACCCAATCTACTTAAAAAGATATCGCAAATGATCTTCATCTCTCACTTTCATATTACATGATATGTACTTGCATTTTCAAGGATTGATATGACGAAGGCATTTCATTCTGCTGACCAAACATCGTGTCATCCTTTGTTTACCCCATTTGAGCTTCAATCCTATTTTATTTCATACCCTTCTTTTGGAATCAATATAGTTAGCAAAGCTCAAAAGAAAAGTATCGAGCAAAACAATAGATTCAGAAAAAGTTCAAAAAAAAAGAGAAGAAAAAAAATATGTCCAAAAAGAAAAAAAGTGTCAAGACAAATAGAGTCAGAAAAATCCAAAGAGAAAAGAGTCAACAAAAGAAAAAATTAGAATCAAGTGAAATAAGAAGCTGCCAGAACTACGTATGACCTGATTCTCCTCTCTCGGGGGTGAGATACGTAGGTTGCCCTACTAAGGGCTTGGTCCAACCAAATAAACAATTTAGAATCACCCATTCAAAAGAAACTAGGGCATAAGTTAATCCTCATTGTTTGAGTCAATTCCAAAAGTTGTAAGTCCTAGCCCACTTCAAGTTTTGTTTGGGCCTCATGCCATCCTTTTTTCTAACCCTATCCAAAAGCTAAGTTACAACCAAAGAAAGACCTTCAGATCAATCTTTGAGGATGTTAAGGCAAAGCATGTAAGGGATATGATGATGTATTTGGAAATTACTTGTCTTCCTCTGTCTTTGAATCAAGAGAGAAATAAAAATAAGAGAGTCTTATTGGTGAAAACCTCATGGGCACCGTGAGATGAATGGTAAGTTGAGAGAAATAAAAATGAGAGAGTCTTATCGGTGAAAACCCTCACGGGCACTGTAAGGCGACGGTGAGTTGAGACAAATGAAAATCAGAGTTTCATTAGTGAAAAACCCTTATAGACACCATAAGGCAATGGTGAGCTGAGGAAAAGAAAATAAGAAAGGCTTGTTGGCGAAAACTTTCAGGGTGCCACTAGCCGAATGAGGTCTCTGAATGCGATTGACCCAAGGAAGTAACTCAATTTCAAGGTCATTAACTCAACAACTATTCGTAGAAAGTTTGGATGAAAAGATCAGGTAGCTTGATCCAAAAATGCATGGCATAATCATTAGAGTTGACTGTTATTTCTAGATAAATTTTTTATTTCTTTATTTCAAATGGGGACATTCATTGTCTTTTCTTTCTTTTCATTATTTTTATTTTATTTTCTTTAGTCAGTTGTCCAAATAAAATCATTATCATTTTTCTCTTGTAATTGAGTCAAGTTCGTGTCATAACAAGCGAGAAAAGATCTCAAAATTGGCTACCAGCTTTTTCAATTGCAGAAAGCAAGATAAAAGGCCAGCACATGAAAGAGACATGATTGTGAGCTGAAATAAGGCATGTAGAAAGTTGTGTCAACAGAAAATTCTGGGAATTGAGAAGCATGGCAAAGTAAAGATATTGTCTTTGTTTCAGAAGAACTCTTAATAATCGGAGTTTGGGTCAATGATGTAGCAAGTCAATGACATATGCTAATGGTGGGAAGCAAGGCTAAATGTGACCGGGGTAAGAGCGATTTCCATGAAAGCCAAAACCTCAAACCAACCACCATGTTTTTAAACTAACAAGTTTTCTTTATATGAAACAGGAACACATGTTACCTTCAAATCAAGAATTTCAAAGCCTAAACATCAAAAGTTGTAATACCGCACTTCCACAAATGAAGGAGACAATATTTCTACATATATTTGGTATTCAAAGCCATGGTAAAACTCATAATTCAAAATTTCTAGGAGACACGCTTCCTTGTAAGGAGACGCACTTCCTTGGTTGGGTAATTCAAACAACATTTGTAAGGAGATTCACTTCCTTGTTTGAGTAATTCAAGAGATATTTGTTAGGAGACGCACTTCCTTATTTGGTAATTCGATCGGCATTTGTAATGAGACGCACTTTCTTGATTAGTTAATTCAAGTAAAATTTGTTAGGAGACGACTTCCTTATTTTGGTAATTCAAGCGGTGTTGGTAAGGAGATGCACTTCCTTGTTTGGTTAATTCAAGCAACATTTGTAAGGAGACGCACTTCCTTGTTTAGGCAATTTGAGCAACATTTGTAAGGAGAAGCACTTCCTTATTTGGTTAATTCAAGAAACATTTGTGAGGAGATGCACTTCCTTATTTGAGTAATTCAAGAGACATTTGTTAGGAGACGCACTTCCTTGTTTTGGTAATTCAAGCGGTGTTGGTAAGGAGAAGAACTTCCTTGTTCGATTAATTCAAGCAATATTTGTAAGGAGATGCACTTTCTTGTTTAGGAAATTCGAGCAACATTTGTAAGGAGAAGCACTTTTTTGTTTGGTTAATTCATGAAAACATTTCTAAGGAGATGCACTTCCTTGTTTGGTTTATTCAAGAAGCATTTGTGAGGAGACGCACTTCCTTTTTTGGGCAATTCAAGCAGCATTGGTAAGGAGATGCACTTCCTTGTTTTGATAATTCAAGCAACATTGGTAAAGAGATGCACTTCCTTGATTGGGTATTTCAAATTTTGATTTTTAGGTGATGCACTTCCTAACTTGAGTCTTGATTTCTAGAAAATGCACTTTCTAGTCGAGTTATTGCACTTAATCCTTAGGAGACGCACTTCCTTGCTAGTTTTCAATTTTTAGGTGACACACTTTTAACTTAAACTTGTATCTCTAGAAGACGCACTTTCTAGTTAGAATCCCTCACTTTAATTCTTAGGAGACGCACTTCCTAGTCTTGCTTATTCAAATGTACTCTCAACAGATGCATTTCTTGGTCAGCGTATTGATTCATTATTGCAACATGCAAGTAAGTATGATGTGACTTTTCCAAAAGTCTTCTGATGATAAACTGGGGCAAAAAATTTAGTTTCTGTTTTGGAACTTTACATTTCTAGCAAATGAAATCTCTTTATAATAATCTTTGTTTGGGATAATTTTCTTTTAGTTTTGATGTAATTTTAGGCGCCCGCCTGAAGAACAGGGCAAATAAATGAAAAGTCAAGCAACAAGTTGAAGAAGTTGAAAACAAAGCAACAAGGTAAAAAGATGAAATTTAACGGATTGAAAAACAGCAAGTCAGGAGCCCTCCTGAAGAACAGGATGAAGAAATTAAAAGTTAAGCAATGAGGTGAAGCATTGGAAAATCAAGCAACAAGTTGAAGATATTGCAAGCCAGGAGCCCGCATAAAGAATAGGGTGATGAAACTTAAGTCAGGAGTCCAACAGAAGCTGTATCATTAGGATCTTTGTAATTTCATTTATGTTTTAACTTGTAATTTTTATTTTTGATGTAATGACAGAGCGGCAGACCGGAGCCTCGACGGGACCTCACTCGACTCTCCAACTCGATCGTCCTTCTTCCTTTTGTTTCTTCCCTGTGAATAATGGTTGGGTCAAAATTCTGTCTCGTTGTCTACTTTTTTGTATGAGAACACTTTGTGTTTACCTGCAAAGAGGGGCATGATGTAGACACATAATTTTGTCCCTCCCCGAAAGAATTCTTACCATTTTACCCTCGTCTTAGTGTGTGCCCTCACCCGTGTGATAACCCCTTCACAAAAAGACAAAAAATAATACCTCTAACTAATTTATCTTATCCTAACAACCTACCCAATCAAAATAAACCACCTCCCTACCCACTCACATTTTTATCCCCACAATAACAAACTAAAAGAAGAGGAACTCATTTTTTTATCATCAGACTTACTGAAAACCCATCTGGCATTTTTTTTACATACATCATCACAGTAGGGACGAAAAAAAAGGGGGGAGGGGAAGACACCTAGCTGATTTTCACGCAAAAATCCTAGACCCCCATCTACACTCACCGGAGATAACAACAACAATACAAATTCCCATGCACGAGAGGCACGCACACAGTAATAACACCAAGAGAGGGATAAAAATGAGAGAGAAGAGAGTGATGCGCGAGAGAGAACAAGGAGAAAACAAAATTGGGTTTCGGGTTACTATTTTGGCGCCATACTCGCCAAATTTTGACTGGTTTCGCTAGTTTTGCCCTTCACAGCTCACTGGAGCTCAGTTTTGATTGGTTTTCAGTTCATCATTTGATCGATTCCGTCTTAAATCTCCCTATCTCATCATCTCCTTTTATTTTAGGATTAGTTCGCGAACGGGACTGGTTTGTGCTATTGCAATTTTCATCTCAAGTTCTTTGGTACTCGTTACTGGTTTTGGGTTTAGCTTTGGGTTTCAACTTCTCAATACAGAGCTGGATAGATTCATCGCTAAAGCATAAGTCGAAGTTATCGGAGGGGAGTTCTCTTTATTTCGTCAAATAATATTCATCAAAAGCGGTATTAAGGTCCATCCCTCAACTCTACTATTCTTATTATTATCTCAAATGTGTTTAAATGTTGGTGGTATGGTGTGTTTGTGAGTTTGTTGGAGCCATGTTGATTATCATTGTCTTGATTTTTATCTCAAAATTGAATATTTGAGAATTGGGTTAGTTGTGAGATTGATAATAAATAAGGGCGGAATTAAGAAATTGATAAAAAGGGAGAATTTAGATTAATTTTGGTTTATTTTTGTTTGTTTAATTTGGAATGAGCATGGATATTGTTGGAACGCAATAGAATCATGATATGTCGAATGAATAGGCAAAAGTTTAGGTTTGGGAAGGCAAATTTAGGAATGATGTTGGATTGAATGCGTGGAATGTTGAATGTGTTGAATGCTTTCTAGTTTATCTCATGAAATTGAAATTGCATTCATTTACCGGGGAATGCCCCAAAGAAATTGTATTTATTCACCGGGGAATGCTCCGAAGTATCTTGTACGCGAAGACGGCGCACGATCAAGGGTGGAACGTCGGGTGGAGTTTGGTTTATGATCAGCTTAGGATTAGTTTAGAATAGAGTAGGTTTACATTTCCGCATTTTTTTATGTTTTGGGTCTGTATAATTGGACTGTACACTATTTTCTGGGATACGTATGTTTGGTTTGTTTGATTGATTGTTTTTATGTGTTTTGTGTGGTTTATACATCCGTAGTGTCAAATTAGCCGATATTCTTCACCAAGCGATCGTGTTCGAACCACGGGATCGAGGGGTGCCTAACACCTTCCCCTCGGTCAACAGAATTCCTTAGCTGGAATCTCTGTTCGTGGATCAGTTTTAGAGTCAAACTGTTTTGAAAAAGGATTTCCAAAGGTGACTTGGCACACCTAATTTATGTCAAGTGGCGACTCTAAATAAAAAATGTAAATAATCCTTTTTCGAAACAAAAATTCTTCATTTTGTCACTTAATAACAAAAACCCTTTCGAAACTTAATCCATAATCTTTTCGAGTGGAAAAAGGGGTGTGACAATTATTTTCAGGTACTTGAACCTCTCATAAGGTTTTATGAAGTGTTATGCCGTAGGCTCTTTAAGAGCACATGCCTTCTTATTATGATTATTTGCTCCTTATCCTTTTCAAGTTTTATTTCATTTGAAACCGATTGGTCTATCATGCTTCATGCATGCATAGACTTTGTCCTTTAGAACACAAAATAGGAGCACTTACAACTTAAATATGAGATGCTTTCAACATTTGACTTGAATTATCTTTTTAATGAAGGTCTGATGATAATTCCTAACATATTTCATAGGTGCTTATAATCTCTCCCATATGTTAGAAAAATAAACATCCATCCTTCATCTTCTTTGAAAAATCTATGTTTGTGCATCATGGTATATTCATTAATCGTATACCGCATATCAAAACTATTAGATGGAATAGTTGGTTCTGGACCTTGATCAATTGAGAGGGAATGCATACAAGTGCTATTGTATGCAACATATCATATTTCAAGCCAACACATGAAGCTTTGTTCTCATTGGCAATGGCTTAGCTATTTATCGAAGGCATTCAGTGTCAAACCATCGTCATCAAGATGAATTGACTTGATTACACGATCGGAAAGTTATGATCTTAACTCAATTTTATTGAGAAAGCAACTTTATGAATGTCAAACTGTAGATTAACAATTAACGTACAAGTGATTATCTTATATCGATGCATCTTAATAGATCACATGACGGGTGAACATGCCCATATTCACCTTTTATATTTTTCAGATTTTAAGGGATCAAATCTCAATATTAGTTGGTCCAACCAACTTATCATGAGAACAAGCAACATTAAAAGTTCATGAAGAAATTTTAATTCTTCAATATATGTTTAATACAAACTATACACATCTTTGGGATGTCGCAATCGTTCATGTCAATTTATGAATTTATTCTAGCAAACTTCAAGTTTACCGTGACATATACCTTTTACTTTAGTAAATTTTAAATTTACTATTACATGAATAAATTTTAGATTTACTACTTTAGAAGTAGATTTCAAAATAACTCTTCTCAATTATTCAAACTCTTTCGGAGGTGAGTTGTGATATCATCACAATCAAGTGCACGTTTGGATTAATAAGCTTCTCATTTCCCAGGAATGAAATATAATCGTGCCTTAAGCATGTCAAATTATGATAGTTACTACAAAACAAATTGAGGCATACATATGATTTATTGCTCCCATATTCAATTTAGGGAATGGGGCATATTCAATGAGACATGTTTCATGACTTTTCATCGAAAATACATTATTTTGATTTAACCATCATTATATTATCAATATGCTGCATTGAGATTCAAACTCAACGTCTTATCCATATAAAGGCGTCTTAGGCATAAACCGATGGGACTTAAACCCAATATATTATCATCATGGTACATTAGAACTTTTAACCCAATGTCTTACCCTCTTAATGAGATGAGACTTAAATTCATCATCAAATTTTTTAACAATATTGTTCTTCATGAGCAAATTTAAAGCATAAGTTGTTCCAAATCAATTTTTTTTTTCTCAAATGCGATAATGTTTATATCATTAGTAGCAAAAGATAAATAACATAAGAAATTACTAACTTTGAAATTAACCTGTTTGACAAAGTCTCGTGCTGATAATATGTTATGAAATAATAAAGAATAAAGGAAAAGAGTAGAGAGAGAATAGATAGTGATTCTTATTTCTCTTAAGGGATTCTTGAGGATTGTTAAGGATGATTTACAAAGAATAAAACCCCTCTATTTACAGGGAAAATTTAGTCTTAAAAGATAGATACTTCAAATCCTGATAAATATCAACTAGATCTTGATAGATCTTATCAATATTCTTGATAGACATTCACTATAATGTAAATACATTTATAACATTATTATTGGTAATTTAATTTTACTTATCTAACTCTTGTCGGTCTATTATATATATTTAAAAATTATATAAATGTATTATTAATTTAAACACACACACACACACACACACACACACACACACACACATATATATATATATATATATATCACTAAGTATTTAAAAATTGATAATATTTATTTTAAAAAACGTGAAATAAATATAAAATAATAAATTAATTCTTGATGTTTTAAATTAATTTGATGTCTGCTTCAGTTGGTTCAACCGTAATTTTACTGTATTTCCCCTAATAATTATTATAAGTCATCTAATCATTAAAAAATTAATATTAAAAAATTATTATAAAGTCATTTAAGTATTAAAAAATAATAACATTTAATTTTAAATTAACTTGACGTCTTATATGAGGCCTACTTAATTTTTTTTCCACAAGTAATTTTTATGGTAATTTTGTTATATTATTTCTAATTAATTATTATTAGTCATTTAAGACATATCTGTTTCGTTGCTTCAATCGTGATTTTACTATATTACCCCTAATTAATTATTATGACCATTTAACAATTGTGCCATTTAAACTGGAGTGGAAAAAAATCATAAATCAGAATAAATAAAATATTAAATTATTTAAAAATATATATTTGACTATCAGTTTCCTAAAATTTTA
Source organism: Capsicum annuum (assembly GCF_002878395.1). Classification (NCBI taxonomy): domain Eukaryota; kingdom Viridiplantae; phylum Streptophyta; class Magnoliopsida; order Solanales; family Solanaceae; genus Capsicum; species Capsicum annuum. Next base: position 6,539,817 of record NC_061122.1, read on the forward strand.
GACAAGAAGAGTAATATATATTATATGAAAATTCCATAAAAGGTATTATAAATTGCAATAGTTAACAACTTATAATATCTAAAGTACATATATCATTTGAAAAATTATACAAAAAATATTATAAATTACGATATTTAATAGCTTAAAATATCTAAAAAAATAATTTGTTATTTATTCAAAGAGATATGTAAAAAGACATTATATGTATATCACAATAATTAACAACTTAAAAAGTTTAAAAGATATGATATATTTGATTGATTGTCGAAATTATATCAGTGACACTTAAATTGGAATAGTAAAAAATCTAATATATAGTTAACAACTTAAAATATATTTAAGAAATTAATTTGTTATATATTTAAAAAAAAATGTACTATAAATCACAATAACTAACAACTTAAAAAAATTTAAATATAGAAAATATTTGGTTAACTCTCAAAATTATATCAGTGTCATTTAAATTGAGATAGACAAGAGGTATTATAAATCTTAATAACAATTTAAATTATTTTAAAAATATAATTGACTATCAATGTCACAAAAGTTTGAACAAGGAGAGTAACATGTATTATTTGATTACGATAATTAACAACTTAAAATATCTAAAATATGTTTAAAATATGATTAAATTTTATTTGTGACACATAAATTAAGATTAAAAAGTAACATATATTGGACCCGTGCTAGCACATGCCTTCGACGTCTAGTCTAATATATAGAAGCACCGGTTTCGACATAGGTGCTTCATGTCAAAAAAATTTTATGCAAAGGTAGTTTAGACATTTCACCCATCAAGCTGGTGATACATGTATTGCTTAATGTTGTTTATGTATTATGTGTATTGCTCCTATTTATGAATGGACGCGTAGCATCTCAAAAGTTTGTCCCTATTTTCTCTCTTCGAACTCGGAACCAAAATAAGCCAATAAATAATAAAAGTGACCAAAATAGGCCATCTATTTAAAATGTTATCAAAATAAGCTAAACGTAATAATTTATTATGTTTTTCACTTTTTTCTTAACGATCAACTAACAGAGTTGACTGTTTAAAAAACATAAGAATTTCTTACGTTGTACTTATTTTATTTGTAAAACGTAAGAATTTCTTACGTTTTGTCAGAAAAATAAGTAAAACGTAAGAAATTCTTACGTTTTCCATGAAATTCGAAGTAAGAGAAAGACAGTGATTTGTCAAATCAGTAATAAAAGTTATTTTTCTAAAAATCGTCCTAGTACGTAAGAATTTCTTACGTGTTTTACTTTTTGCAGCAAAAAGGTGGTCCCCCATTCCCCCACCTTTTCCACTTTCTCTTTCTCATGTACATTTTACTTGGACCAAGGAATTAAGTAAATATAGGCATAATATATAAATATGATCCTAAACTTAACACCAAATTATAACTTTGACCTTAAAATTTTACAGTGCACAAATATGACCTTTAACTATTCAAAACTGTACAAATATGACCTCCGATCCTACGTGGCAAAACACGTGTTCAACACGCAAAACCGGGCGCGTCCAGCTTAAAATCTAAGGGCATAATACATAAATATGACCCTAAACTTGACACCAAATTATAACTTTGACATTAAACTTTGACAGTGTACAAATATGACCTTTAACTATTCAAAACTGTACAAATATGACCACCGATCCTACGTGGCAAAATGCGTGTTCAACACGCAAAACTGGGCGCGTCCAACTTAAAATCTAAGGGCATAATACATAAATATGACCCTAAACTTGACACCAAATTATAACTTTGACCTTAAACTTTGACAGTGCACAAATATGACCTTTAAATATTCAAAACTGCACAAATATGACATTTAAATGACTTTTCACTAGCATTTTTTCATTATTTTCGGCTCAAAGATGAAAATGGCATCTAATTTCTTTTGACATGGCAGAAAAAGAGCAATATTGAAGATTTATTAATTAGGTGGGTCAGCCTCATACGAAAAAATCGTGCGGCTATGTAAATATATTATAAAGCAAAGGGTGAATTTATGTTATATAATATATCTAAATATAATTTATTTAATTATTAAATTAAAGATGAAACTATACTAACAAAAAAAATTATTGTTTTAATAAAACGTTAGTAAGGATAGTAGTAGTAGTATATTAAATTAACGTTATCAAATTAATGTTATTAAAATGTTAGTATTAAATTATCAAAACGTTATTAAATTAATGCAGGGGCGGACCTACGTGGTTTCCATTGGGTTCACCCGAACCCTCTTGGTAAAAAAATTACGTTGTATATGTAAGGTAGAAAATCAATATTTACGTACGTATATTAATATTGAACCACATGAAATAAGGCACTTAGATAGCCCAGTGGTGTTATTTGCTCTTCTTGGGCGCTTCCTTCAGCCTATTGCGTAGGTTCGATCCTTGCTAGTGGCTTTTTTTTAATAAAAAAAAATTAGGTGTTGCTGCTATAGAAATAAATAAATAAAAAAATAATAATAATAAGTAATAAAAACGATGTCGTTTTAACACAAAAAGCAAAACTTTGACAGTGCACAAATATTACCTCTAACTATTCAAAACTACATAAATATGACCTCCCTCCAAATCAGCCCTTTTAATGACGTGGCATCGTGTGATTGGATGAGCTTTCCATGTAGGCACGAGTGAAACTTACCCATGGGGTTGCAAAATTGGAGGTTATATTTGTTCAGGTTTTGAATAGTTAAAGGTCTTATTTGTGCACTATCAAAGTTTAAGGTCAAAGTTATAATTTGATGTCAAGTTTAGGGTCATATTTATGTATTATTCCTAAAATATACTCACCAACTTTATGTACTCATTTTCTTGCAAAATGACATTGATATAAATTGATAATGGAAAAAATAAAATAAAATAGGGGTTTTGGTGTTCTTCTAAAAATAGTGGAATATTGAATTTTCGTCGATCAAATATGTTACTATCTAAAAGAATTATATTTTTTTGTGTGTTAAAAACATAAAATTAATTTTTTTGGTTAGTGTTTCATTATAGTTTCCGATTAGTATTTTGATTAGGATATTGAGGAGACTCACATGCACAAATACGTTTCTTATTATAATTAATGAAGTAAAAAATCACAATTCAATTTAGGAGTGTACAAAAATTGTACATAACGATAAAAATGTTATTAATTTATCGTTATTTTTTAATGATTTTATTTTTAAAAAATCGTGTTATTTGTTCAATTTTAATTTTTTTATTGGTAAACTGATAACCCAATAACACAATCGAACAAATAACACAATAATTTTTTTGTGTGGAAAAAGTGGAATTATGTTGTATATATTTTATGTAGTTTGTGTATCTTATATATGTTGTTTGTATGACAATGCATATCTACTAATACATGAAATATACAATAGCATTAAATCGAACATACAAAATACATAAACTCATTGCCCATCTCCTTCTTCAAGTTTCAATCGGAAATTCCAACTAAAATTGACATATAAACTCCAAAAAAATATTCCCATCGTTTGCAAGAACACTCAATCCAAGTAAATAACAATTTAATTACAGAATTTGATTTGAAATTTAAAGCTTTGAAACTTTTTAATAGCCTAAATGAGTAGAACTTAGAAAAAGGTTATCCATATAATATTTCCTTTTTGAGGAACCTAGGAGACAGCACAATTGGCATTGTCAACCAAGACACGCATGCACAACAACTCGAGAAGAACATCAAAACCCCTACTTTATTTTATTTTTCCCATTATCTATTTAAAGTTGGTCAGTATATTTCACTTAATTCCTTGGTCCAAGTTAAATGTACATGAGAAAGAGAAGGTGGAAAAAGTGGGGGATGGGGGACCACCTTTGTGCTGCAAAACGTAAAACACTTAAAAATTCTTACGTACTAGAACAATTTTTAAAAAAGTAATTTTTATTATTGATTTGATAATTTGCTGTCTTTCTCTTATCTTGAATTTCGTGTAAAACGTAATTTCTTACGTTTTACCTATTTTTCTGACAAAACGTAAGAAATTCTTACGTTTTACAAATAAATAAGTATAACGTAAGAAATTCTTACATTTTTAAAATAGTCAGCTCCGTTAGTTGATCGTTAAGAAAAAAGTGAAAAACGTAATAAATTATTACGTTTAGCTTATTTTGATAACATTTCAAATAGGTGGCCTGATCAGTTTTATTATTTCTTGACTTATTTTGATTCCGAGTTCCCTCTCTTCACTCATCATTTCATTTCCATCACAATTTTCACAAACTTCTCTCTCCTATGGGCTAAAAGTTTCATCTAATTGCTCTTAACATTTTCTTTCTGCTTTTAAATTTCATCTATCTTTGAGTAGATGAATACTGTTGTAGCTGTTGGGTTTGCTAGAGACAAGCAATTTGGTGGATTTTGTTGGTGATTGAAGTGACGGGAGCTGTAACAAACTCAAAAATTCAAGTAATAATTTCTTTTCGAGGTTCAGATTCTCCATTATTGCTCTATTTAAATTTTTTTCATTTGTTTCTTCATCTTTCCGACCCATTAACTTTTATTTGATTTTAGATTTCTTCATTTTCTTTTACATTTTGGGGTTTATCATGCATGTGAGTTGTGCTAAATTTCTTTGTGGCAAAATTTTTTATTTTAGATTCTTCATATGCTATTTGATTTTGGGGTTTGTTATGCCTGTGAGCTTGTACTGATTTTCTTGATGATAAAGTTTTTGGTATATGGAAAGAGATTTAATTTTGTTAGCAGAAAGACGACGAAAGATCCCAAGAGGTATGTGTTCCTTTTTTAAAATTATGCAAAAGCTTTTAATATCAAATTTGTTACTTATAATTTATGAAGACAAATTTCTTACGCCTTTAGTCAACGAATCTTCATAGATGATGCTTATAACTTCTTGAACCATAGGAAAACCCAAAAGTCCTTCATGAAGGTCAGTTGAATTTCCTTATTATTGTTACTATTACTTTGATAACTGTAATTTAGAAACTCATTTACTCAAGACTTTTATTTGCATATGAATCTTCGACTTATATGCATGCATAATTTACGATTATTGGAACAGGCTGGAGTATACATGTACTTTAGAATGGTAGACATATCGTATATATTTTATTATTATTCTTTCTTATTGGCTTCGCCTTCTTTGTAGTATAAATATGCTTAGCTTCAGCTTATTTGTAAGTGAGAGGTGACATTTTATTTGTAGACCCTTTAGCAGGGGCTACATTATACATTTTTTGTTGTTCAAGTTATCTGTTACACGCTTCAAGAGTTGATAAAGAGAAGCTATAGGAAAAATGAAAGTTTAGGACTTCATTAACACAACTAGATGCTAAGATGCTCATAATTTTCCTCCTGCAATTGTTGTAGTCCTTCTTGCATTCATAGCAAAAATCAATTTTCCGGACACCAGCTTATATTTGCTCCAGAAATTCTATCCAGCAGAGGATTTGGGTAATTACTTATATGATATGCTAATATTTGGTGCAGAGGCAATTGAGGTTTGACGAAAACTAAGCTCCCTTACATTGAAAAGATAACATTTGAAATAGAAATTATAAACATGAATCTGTGCAGAAGATGTATAACTCTCCTCAATCCATGTGGCTTTAACTCAGCGGATACATCTATCGTACGCATCCTTACCTTGCATTTTTGCCAAACTGTTTTTCAGGCTTGAACTTGATATGATGCATATTGTATACTCATAGCTGTCAGTCCATTTATGTGGTCGAAATGCTTCTTTCATGATTGTCACTTTAAAATTTGTAATGTTTTCAAGAACCAAGAAAATGGTCATAGAGTATCCATTATCCCCAAGTTCAAGGCTAAAAATGCAAGAAGATTCTATCTATTAATTTGAGGCGAAGTATGCTACAAATAAGGCTAACCGAGAGAGAAAGACAGGAAGGTGGGAGAGGTTTGGCTTAGATATGAATTTTGATTGCTTACATTCTCTATCTCTTACTTTATAATATTAACTTAACTCATTTTTTTGATATTTAACAGATTTCAGTGATGACTTGAGCTCTCTTCGCCCACAAAACAACCCAATGCACAAAACATCTACACTTTACAAACATTAGCTAGCTTCATCTAAAAACTGACAGAAAATACGCATACATAGCACACTTATCCAAAACTTTACTTATATGTTCAGATGAATTCGCTTTTGCTCATAATCTTGAATATGCATTAAAAATAATTAATAAATATATTTAGATTTTTTTAATTGTTCTTGCAACGGTTGCTTGCCTTCAGTAATATGTTTGCCACTTTTTGTTGTATTTCTTTTATCGTTTCAGTTCTTTGTGTTCATTAAGATTTAGCCATGAAAATAGATTATGGTGCCATATTCAACTGAAGTTAAGGTTACATCTTTGAAAATCATTCAATAATTCATGTCACATAAAATTTATAGAAGAAGAAAGTGTTTATGTATTCATATTTTTTTTCATTTTTCCAATGATAGAATATTGGTCAGTTCTGTTTTTAGTATATGCATTTATTAAATTCTGATTTTTTTCATAATTTCAACAATATCCACTAAATTTTTATTGATTGTGTAGGTTTTAAATATCTAAAGTGTGATGAAATGAAATTTTTTTTTAACTACATTTTTTTCTTTATGAAGCTTCTGACTATATTTGTTGTTTCTTTCTTATGCATGTGATGTGATTTTTGATGGGTAGATTTGTTTGGCAGGATTTGAACATCAATCAGGAAAATTATTGGGGATCAAAATTGACATTGGACTTGAAATGTTATAAAGACCTTTTGGACAAAGATTGATATAAATTAAATTATGGTAAGTATCAACAATAATACATAGTTAAAATTAGATTGAGTTTGGAAAAAAATAATTTATAATGGAATGATGATAACAAGAATGCTTGATTATGGTTTAAGATTGATTAAAAAGATAAGGAGGAATCCACTTCAAAAAAAAGTGAATGACTTTTGTCATGATTATAGATCATTATCTTCGATTTAAATCAAATCAGTGATCATTATGTTTAAGATTTACTAATACAACATCATAAAGGTAGGTAAAATTTAGATAGTAAGGTTAGGAGAGGATAAAATGACGTAAAAAGATTTAGATTTGGAGAGAGTAAAGTAATAGTGAAATTTGGAGAAAGTAAAATGACGCAAATTTTCTACCAAATATGTGTAGCCATCTTTCTCAACTTTTTATAGCTGGTCATTCACTTCAAAAGTTGATAACCACTTGTTGATACATAATACGTGTATCCATCACAAATTTGCCACCAAACACTTGCACTTTCTTAATATTAGCAAATTTTCTATCAAATATGTGTAGCCATCTTTCTCAACTTTTTATAGCTGGTCATTCACTTCAAAAGTTGATAACCACTTGCTGATATTTATTATTATTATTATTATTATTATTATTATTATTATTATTATTATATAAATATATATAATACATAATTTACATAATATGTGTACCCATCACAAATTTGCTACCAAACACTTGCACTTTCTTAACATTAGCAAATTTTCTACCAAATATGTGTAGCCATCTTTCTCAACTTTTTACAGCTCCTCAATATTAATTAACATTTCTCTGTTAAAAAAATAAAAAGAAAATCTCAACTCTTCCTTCTCTGTTAAACAAGTGTTAAGAATAATAATTAAACAAAACAATAGCGAATTTAAGGTATGTATTCTCTTTATCGGGTATGTTTACATGATCCTTAATAATGTTTACACACACATGTGTGTGTGCAGGTGGGCGGGCGGGCGAGCAGGCGTGTTATAAATATAAATGTGTATACTACAAACTTGTGATCCCTTGAGCTCAATCATATTAATAATAATATTCTACTGCTCAAACTTTCTACTCCAAGATAAACCCTAAAACATAAAAATTGCAATCCATATGTTCTATTGTTGGGCTCGTACTGACACGGGCCTTGCACTTCTAGTTGTAGTGTGATCCCCTGAGCTCAATCATACTAATGAAAATATTCTACTGCTCAAACTTTCTACTCCAAGATAAATCCTAAAAAATAAAAATTGCAATCTACATGTTCTATTGTTGGGCCCGTACTGACACGGGTCTTGCACTTCTAGTTGTAGTAAATGTGTATGATACCCTTTTTTGAATTTAATTAAGTGTTTGGTACTTGTATTAGAGTTTGATTAAATTTGAATCTTCGTAGAGAAGTTTTGCGTTGGGGTAAAACATTTCCTAAGTCCCTAACTGCGGCTTTGTATCGAACAAGCCTAAATTCAAAATGTCTAATTAAGGATAAAAGATTATTTATCACTTTGTCACGATTATTGATATACAATATCACTTATTGCCATATAAGACATTCAACATTCAACTACTCCACAACCTTTTTGACAATTTGGGAGATTGTCATAACACAAGAATAGAAAAGGGATAGTAGGATTCTAATCCTCAATTGTTGATAAAATTTAATTTTAGTTTTTGTAATATCTAATAAAAGATATTTACTTTTCGATTAATAAAAATGTATGTTTTTGGTTCGCTTATGAAAAAAATGTATTATATTTGGGATACTTTTAGAAATATATTACGTTCAACTATTGAGTAATATATATAAGTTTAACATAATACATGAATAAATTAATAGTGGAACTATTGTTAATTATGATGAATTTATGAATGGTAAAATACTAAAATGTGGTTAATCAAATATCACAAGAATCAAATGAGGTTATGAGAAAAATGTGTTTTGTTTATTACTAGTATAAAATAGTTAGTGAGTAATATGGCAAAACATTATTCATGTTTTTTCACAATAGATCAACTTTATGAAAATAAATCACGAAACAAGAATTAAAGGAGATGAAAGAACCATATCGAAGTTCAGTTTACAGTCTAGTGATATCGATGAAAATCTATTAGATGATATAATAACCTATGTGAGTTCAGTTTCGTTGTCCCGTGTTTCTTTCGCCTGTCTTGATCTTTCAATGTAATATAAAAATCAAGTTTCCTTGATCGTGTAAGAATAACTTATCTTGATAATGAATTCTATAAAAATAAAATCGTTCGGCTTTTGACCATCCTCTTCTCTTCAAAGCCAATAAACAACATATTTGGAGCCAAAATTCTCTTCAAAATGTTGTTTCAAAACTTCATAAAAATTCAAAAACCTTATTTACATCAATTTAAAATTTGCAACAATTATTTAGCAAATGTTTGACCCCATCTTCAATTTGTTTTAAAAAATTATTCAGTACTACATACAACACTATATGTACAATAAATAATTGAATGAAATTGCCTAATAATGCAAAGCAATAATTTATGAAGAACAATAAAGGGTTTCGAATTTATAGTTTTATTCAACACGCCATCAACTTGAAGCTGTAAAAAAGAGTTTTGAGCCATTAGTATGTAACTGAAGATTCCAAAATCAATCTTCAAAACTATCAGAGAAGATTTACCATTCCCGATACTGTGTCCATTACTACTGTTCTGTCCACTGCAATTAATTTGACTATTCTGTATAATCCTCCGAAGAATTATTTGCTTCCGACTCCTTTTTTTCTTAATCAAAGTTTGCATCTCACTAAAGACAATCTGAAAACACACATAAATGGCATAGACTACTAGGACACTGAGACTCAATGATGGTAGCTAATTGACTAAACTTACCACATAACTGAATTTCTAGACATTTAGAACCATAGAATGTTTAAACATCATGTGTTGAGAAAATTCTAATCGCTGCATATTATTTCCCAAATGTTGGTAGTGAAAGAGGCATGGTTAACAGATGAAAATTTAAGGAAGAGAGGCATTCAGTTATCTCACGATGCTGTCTTTGTTGAAAGGAAGGAAGCTGAAACCTATGTAAATGTCATCAAGTGCGTGTCGGATCTTTCAAAAGTAGTGCAATTTTGGAGGATCCGACATGGGTGTGGCTACATTTTCGGAGAGTCCGGGCAACTAAGGCTGAAACTAACTGTCACCCTTTCTTTACAATTTGGGGCGACTGAATCTGGAAAATCTTTTTAAGCATGAGAGGTATCAAATGAGCAATGCCTAAATGCTCTTTGAAGCAGTTGAAATGCTGGAACGGGACAGGATGTTTATCCAAACATAGGAAGGATTGAAGACGATCCCACTATGTATCTGGTGGACCATTTGGAGGGAAAGAAAGCCTTAAGCCGGGGGTCTATTGGAAACAGCCTCTCTACTTCTTCAGAGGTAGTGGTATGGACTGCGTACATGGGTATGTTATTGTTGTTATTTGGAGGGAAAGAAACTTGAGATGCTTTCAGTGGATGAGTAACCAAATTCAGAAGATCAAGATGAACTCTCTCTTGTTATTTCATAATTTGATGTAAAGAAAAACCCCTAGTGGACACTATAGCTATCCTAGAAATTTAAGAAGCAATGTAAATAGCTTAAGGTATGTCGGCAACTGCCTCTACTCCACAAATGTAAGGGTGAAGTCTGCATATATCCCACCCTCCCCAGATCCTACTTGTGGGATTTCACTGAGTATGTGGTTGTTGTTTTATTGTTGTTGCATTCCTAAGCATTTCCTTTGTTTTTAACTATCTAAGATTTCAGTGACTTAATATATACTGTTCAAATGTAATTTCCGAGTGAAAGTGCAACAACAAACAGCAAATTAAAGGATGCTATGACATTCATCATCATGTCCTACCATTGTAGTTATTGGTGTCCAGGACTCTTTTCTACCTCTATGGAAAAATAACTAGGGCTCAAGTTATACTATAGAATTTTACCTTTATTTACTGTAAACATCATTGATGTACCCTATCACGTCATCTTTTAAGCTCACGGAACCTGAGATTCATAACATTTTCCAAACTTCAAATAAATAAATGGGAAGATAACTGAGTCCTCGTCACAAGCAGCAAGGGAAAGACCACCAGTTAAACTGAAAAAAAAGGGGCAGCCCGGTGCACTAAAGCTCTCACTATGTGCAGGGTCAAGGGAAGGGCCCCACCACAAGGGTGTATTGTACGCAGCCTTACCTTGCATTTCTGTTAGAGGCTGTTTCCAAAGCTTGAACCCGTGACCTCCAGGTCACATGGCAGCAACTTTACCACCAGCTAAGCTGAAGAAGTTCAGAATTGAGCAACATCACAAAATTATCAAAACTAGGTGGAACATGACAAGTATAAAACGGAAGAATATTAATGACAATAGATTACAATTTGAATAGCAAAACTAGTATATGAGATAAAGTCTATGAATAGACCATCTGTAACAAACAAATGACGTGATGATTGTGTTGTTACGCAGGCATACAGTTTCCCCATCATAAGTAACACATTGAAATTGATATGACAGTAGAGATGCATTTTGATGGCAGCAAATAGTTGTTACATACTAACCTACTATACACATTCATCGATGAATGCATCTTCCACCTTTTTAGCTTTCACGGTCTCTCACATCATCAACTAATAGAATGCAGCAAGAACATATTATTTCTATAGGTAAATGACTTATTCTTGGCACCAATGCACCACAGATGGCCTTGTACTTCTAGGTCGCCTTTCATTCTTGCCGTCTCCCATACAAACTTGAAAAGCCCCAGAGCTCTGCTTAGCTGCTTTACCCCGCTCTGCAGCATATTATGCTCATCGGAAGTTAGGATCTTTCCCATGCACAGACGAAACTTATCCCCGTTACCAATTGCATAAAGTCCTCCACATACTTCAACATCAATATCCCAGATGTTTTCGTAAAGATAATAAAGAAGAAGTGTGAACACACACCGCGATGAGTGGCCCAATGTCTTCGTCAACTTTTTATGCACTAAACTCTCTTGGTGGCGAGCTTCCTTATATCCAATGTTTTTGTCGATGAAAACATCCCTAATCTGATAAAGCCCCTCTTTCATGACCTCAAACTTCTTTACCTCCGAAGTTAACTTTCTCTCTTCACTCAAGCAATTAATAAGGTCGTCGAACATCTCAAGAACACCTTCCCACTTATGAGAATCATGTGACTCCACGCCTTTTGCAGGTGCGAGGCGCATCCATGAAGTGGATTCCGGGTCATAACAAGTTGCATTTTCTAAAAACTTTTGACAAGTCGTAACTATTTGTTGCGCCATTCTAATTTCTTTACTCGAACATCTACAACTCATTTCATCGATTTCACATCTCAAGCCATTCAGTATCTCCTCTATCGCCCCTATCCATATCGGGTACTTTGTCACCTGCTCACATATCGCTTGCCTGACAAGCTTCCTTTGTTGTGCAGAAACATTCAAGAACTCCGACACTTTCTTGAGCGAATCAACTGTTATTGCTTCTCTCTCGCTAGCTTTACTGAAACAGAAAACGCGTTGATCATCACATCGTACATCACCTAATGCACGCACCACGTTATTTTTTATCGATTCCTGCATTGATGGACCACCAATAAACGTCCTAGCAAGTGATTTAAAAGCATACAGCTTTTCCTCCAAGTTGTCATCGTAAACTCTAGAGTCATTATCAACATTTACTAGCTTTCCATCAATTACGTCCACATTCTTTAGCGAGTGGCTCCATTTTGTTAACTTCGATAAAGATCTGTCGTACCATTCACAAGGTAAAGGCTCATCATACACTTGTTCTGAGCAGTGATAAAACCGCAACATCACTCCACGTGTATTGACCGTCGTCAAAATCTTAGCTGCTCGAGGTATAAGGTTCGTTTTCACAACACTACGCACTCCCGTCATAGTAATAATTGAAACA
>NC_061122.1:6555538-6628835 GCF_002878395.1 Capsicum annuum
TAATTTTTTTGATAATTTTAAAAGTGTTGAATTCTATAAGCCACTTTGTCTTGTATTAAATGAAATCCCAAAGCCGAACAGAACTTAGCTTTTGATGGGCCATCCATATTTATAGGACTTTATAACATCATCCTTCACAAAAACAAAAGGTCAATATCACATTTTCTTTTTTCTTTTAGTATCATCATTAGATGCCCCTTTTAATTCTTGTTTTCAACTTCTTAATCTTTTGACCTTAAATGGTACTAAGTACAATGCTTTAGAAGATTCTCAATTGAATTTTGAACTAAAATGACTATTTTATTTTGGTGTTCTTTTAGATAAAGATTGTGTCTCCACTTAACTTTAATTCTCTTTTCCAAAGCCAAACTTAAAGTGGACTTAATTCACTTTTCTTAGTGGTGATGAAATAATGAACCCACACGTTTCTTCATTTCTTTTGTGTGCAAAACTTGTTGGAACATTGAATATAAAAAATGGATGACTTTTTGGTTAATTCATTGCTCTATCAATTCATTTTTACTTATTTAGTTTAAACTTGGTTTACCTTATAAAAAAATAATAACTGATATGAATTTCTTTATTTGTGTTTGAAGTTTCTTATTCGTAGTGTTGAGTGTAGTGTATGATTTCGGATAGCTAGTTTTTAGTTTTATCTTGTGGTTGTAGTATTATCTTATGGCAAGTAGTGTTAGTTTATTTTGCAGATTGTACTAGTTTATAAGCATTTATGTTTGGTGTTTGTTATACCGCTATCGCTCCTAAACCGGGGGTCTATCAAAAATAACCTCTCTACTTCATCTAAGGTAGTGGTATGGTCTACATACACTCTACCTTCCCTAGACCTCACTATGCGGGAATACACTGGGTATGTTGTTGTTGTTGAATGTTTTACCATAATGGTCAGATATTTTTGGAAATCTAAGGAACCAACAATCTCTGCCTTTTGGTTAACATTCGATGTTGGAAATATAATTAAATAATAAAAATGTGTTCTCTCTGGCAGCTTAAGCTTTTAGATAAAATCGTTACACACTTCAACATGATATCAGAGCAGACAGAGGTCCTCGGATCAAATCTCACTGCCACTCATTATTAAAAAGAATTTTCACGTGCTTAGTCAATGAAAAAAAATCAGGCCCACATGTGAGGGAGCGTGTTGAGAATATAATTAAATAATAAAAGTGTGTCCTCTTTAACAACGATGAGATGGTCACACACTCAACACTCGGTAACAAACACTTTGTGGTAATTTACTTACTCTCCAATAATACTCATACTAATCGATAATTAGTGTTAAGTCTTCTCTCATGTACCAATTTGGACTACTTGTTTACTCAGATTGGTCAAAATGAACAAAAATAAATGGTCAAGCCATTAATTAACCCCTAACTTAAAAAAAATTAAAGTATTATATTTTTATAAACTAATTTTAACGTTTCTATTTAGCAATCATCATAAGTATGTTTAATGAGAGAGAAATAATCATATGAATTTGACTATTAGCATAAATAAATCTAATCTGCCTCCAATTTGCTGCTGAAAGGTGATGAATGTTGAGTGTTGACTTATTTACACAAATTATTTGTACATAATTAACCCAAAAAGAAAAAATTAAAAGCTTCATAAAAAAGTGCAGACTTGACCCCTGTACATAATATATGTATGTATAACAATACATGAGCTTAGAGTAACTGGTAAAGTTGTCTCCATGTGATCAGGAGGTCACGGATTCAAGCCTTGAAAACAGTCTCTGCGTATGATACACTCCTGTGGTAGCTGCCATTTTTTATAACACTATATAAGAGTGCATAAAATCAAGAAACTTTTTTATAACAATATATAAGAATGCATAACATCAAGAAAAAAAATACAAACTAAAAAGCAAATCACAAAATCTTTAAAAGGCGAGGTCGTGCTGATCCTTCACTTTTTTTTCTTACTTGAAGATTTCGCAATCACAATTTAAGTGGGACAAAGGGGATCTTATCTTTTTTTCAAAACAAAACAGAAAATATGATGATACATGCATCTATTGTGCAGGCGTGAATACTCCTTGAAATATCTTCACATTATCAAAGCATACGTAGGACGTTATTTGAATTAAGCTATGTGTATTGTCGCAAATCAGTCGTGGCGGCTGATTGGGGGAGGGGTTGGGGTTGGTTGGGGCGGGGAGTTTCAAGTAGGGTTTAAGGTTATTTTTTATAGGGCTTTTATGAATTAAAAATAGAGATTTTGAGAAGAACAGTAAATTCAATTTAAAAAATTGAGGTTCTTTGATTGTAGGCACCTTCTAAGAAAGTAAAAGCTTGAGAAGGGAAATGTAAAGTTATGTATATCAATTATAGAGATAGAAATTGTAAATATGAGATTTTTATTTTTGCAAACTGTTGTTACAAAAATATAAATACATATGATTTTTTACTGCCCTTATGATCTATATGTATTTTGTATTTTTGCAAACTGTTGCTACAAAAATACAAATATATATGCTTCAAAATGTAATTTGATAACAGTGTTGTTATTTTTTGTAATTTAATATTTAAGTATGATACTTTATGTATTTTTTCCTATTTATAATTAGTTTGTGAATTTGGGATATTATGTAATAAAATAAAGTTGTGAGCTTTTGTAATTTTTCGTTAAATCATTAGTTGCGAGTTTGATCATTTAATAAACTTTAAATTTTAGATTAGTTTCTATCTTGGAGAGTAAACTATATCCACCAGATGGATCAACCAAATTTAAAGTAATTGCTATTATTAGGAACTTTTGTCTTAGATAAGTAAATTGTCCAAATGTTAGGACATAGAAATGATAAATAAGAAAAATTTGCACCAAAACACACAACACACATGTAATTACAGAAAAAGATTAGACAAGATTTCACCTAATAAAGCAAAAGAAAAGACACCCCATTGAAAGTTTGACAAGATAGTAATAAATGCCAAAAAAGATAGGTTTATGACTGAAGACACAAACTTTATCTTAGTGTCATAAACAGAAATACTAATAAACTCTCCGGTTTCATATTAATTGACCCTATGAACTTGACTGAAAAATATTATTCGAGGTTTTATTTTATTAAATTAATCTTATTAATTATACTTTGAAAATATAAATTTAAGTTTGTACACTTTTTTTAGTTATCAATGATAGAGGTAGTATCGAAAGAACACAATAATATTCTCTTAATTTTATAAAAGAGACAACTAAATTGAAATAAACATTTTTAGAAAGAAGGTCAACTAATATGAAATGGAGGGAGTACTATATCTTATTTCGGAAAAGGAATAAATATACTCTCGAACTACGATAAATGATACGTATATATCTTCCGTCATATTTTGGATACATATGTCTCTATCATTAATGAAAGGGTATGTATACGTCCCTCATACTTACGGTAAGGGCATATGTGTACCCAAAGTATGATGGAGGATATATAGGTACCATTATTAATTATAGTTCAGTGATATATTTATTCCTTTTTCGATCTTAGTTTATAGTATATTTGTATGATAACAAGTGAAATGTTGAAGAGTAAAATTTTTTGAGTTTTATCCATTATCCGATATTTATATTAGAGTTTGACTAAATCCGAATCTGCGATGAGAAGTTCTGCATTAGGGTAAAAATCATTCCCCAAGTCCCTAAATGCAACTTTCTATCAAACAAGTCCAAATTTAAAATCTCTAATTAAAGATAAAAAATTACTTATCACTCTGTCACGATTATTGATATACAATGTCGCTTATTGCCATATGAGGCATTCAACATTCAACTACTCCACAACTTTTTTGACAATTTGGGAAATTGTCATAACACAAGACTAGAAAAGGGAGAAAAGGATTTCTAATTTTCTATTCCTCAATTATTGTAAACTTTTGATTTTAATTAGTTTTTGTAATATGTAATAAAAGATATTTAATTTTCAATTAATAAAAATGTATGTTTTCGGTTCATTTAAGCATAAAATATATTATATTTGAACTATTTTAAAACTATATTACTATCAAATATTGAGTAACAATACAAATTTAACATAATACATGAATAAATTAATAGTGGAACGATTGTTAATTATGATAAATTTATGAATGGTAAAATGTGGTTAATCAAATATCACAAGAATCAAAATGAGGTTATGAGAAAAATGTGTCTTTTTTATTACTATAATATAATTATTGAGTAATATGGCCATAAAATATTCTTATTTCCCATGAAGAAAGGGATCATGAATGAGTACATGTTTTTCAATTTTCACAATAGATAAAAGTTTTGAAAATAAATCATGGAACATGAATTTGAAGGAGATGAAAGAACCATCGAAGTTCAGTTTACATACTAATGATATCGATGAAAATAGTTTCGTTGATCGTGTAAGGATAACTTATCCCGATGATGAATTCTATAAAAATAAAATCGTTCGACGTTTGACCATCCCCTCTCTTCAAGAACAACATATTTGGAGCAAAAATTCTCTTCAAAAATGTTGTTTCAAAACTTCATAAAAATTTAATACCTGATCTACCATCAATTAAAATTTGCAACAATTATTTAGTCAAATGTTTGACCCCATCTTCAATTTGTTTAAAACATTATTCAGTACTACATACAACACATATGTACAATAAATAATTGAATGAAATTGCCTAATAAGTAATAATGCAAAGCAATAACTTATGAAGAACAATAATTACGAAAAGATTAAAGGGTGTAAATTATGATAACAACATGACAGAGGGTGGTTGGGATTCTGATGGGGCAGATCATGTCTGTTAGTCACATTAATTTCATGACATGTATTGCCCACTTTTTTTTTTTTTTTCACAAATTTATTTTCCAAGTTATGTTATTATTGAATTCAAAAATATGTATATTACGTGAACTTATATTGAGTCTCATAAGCTTTCACATTAGTTTTTCATTACGACAAGAGATTCATCTAAGGTATTATATTCATATTTTTTTCAAAAGCTTCATAACCTAAAAGCGTGAAAATTCTTCTCAATCAGACTGTGATCCACCCTTCGTCGTGAACATCATATAAGAGGTGAGATTGTTTAAGACGTCTAATCACAATAAATATTATTCAAAAATATATGTATACTGTGTGAAGTTATATTGCATTTCATAAGTTTTTACATTTATTTTTCATTACAACGAGAGATTCGTCTAAGGTATTATATTCATGTGTTCTTCAAAAGCTTCACAACCCAAAAGCCTGAAACTTCTTCTATGTGAGATTGTGACCAACCCTTCATCACGAGCGTCACGTAAGAGGTGAGACTGTTTAGGGGGTCTAATCACAATAAATATTTATTCAAAAATATATTTATACTGTGTGAACTTATATTGCATTTCATAAGCTTTTGTGTTTATTTTTCATTATGACAAGAAATTCGCTTAAGGTACTACATTCATGTTTTCTTCAAAAGCTTCACAACCTAGAAGCCTGAAAATTCTTCTCTGTAAAATTGTGAGCCACCCTTCGTCATGAGCGTCACATAAAAAGGTGAGATTGCTTAGGACGTCTAATCGGAATAAATACTTATTTTCATTGAGCATTTACTTCAAATAGTATTAATTAATTATGACTATGTAGTAAGGTAAAAATATACTATAAAACAAAAAATTAACCTGATTTGGTTGGTCATTAATTACAATTTACACGTGGTTGGATTGGTTGTTATTGAAGTACAATCTATGGATCACAATAATTGCAGGAGAATTATTATTTTTAATTTATATTTAGAATATATACTATGTAGTACTGAAAATACACATGAATGGTTCATAATTTATGAAAGGTCCCCCTATCCTTAAATATGAAAATGACAAATGTAGGGAGATGGGGACCAAAAGACTTTATTCTGGTGTATAATTATGGACCCCCATCTACCCACTTCATTAAATTAATAGAGTAGTAAAATTAACTTATGAAAATATAATTATTTAATTCGTTAGTAACTTGATATTTATTACGTATTATGAGCTAATTTTTATAAATAAGTCTTATAATATTAGAATCAGATTCATTTTAATTCTTGATTAACGCAATATTGAATCTTATATTTATTATGTTATTCTAAGTTTTAGTTGACAAATTTGGACATAAGGGAGCTGAATTTGTATATGATTGTGGAATGGTAATTTATATATTCCTTATATTAAGGATTTTTTTTCTTTTTTGGTGAAACAGGCGGAGTTTTATTTATAACACAAAAATATTTACAAGCCTAGTTGTGATCGAGTCACAAGCACAGTAGTAGGAGTAGAAGTCCTATTTACATCCTGTATAGGACTAATACAATACACATTTGGGTGAACAGTTATAGTGTTCACCCGCCTAACTAATAATACTCCATTCATATCGGCATACAAAATGTCACTGAGTGGTTGTGGTGGAGTCCAAAACAGCGTAGTAGTAGAGGTTGTACTAGGTAATTTTGTCAATCCGTCAGCTAACCTATTCTGCTCCCTGAAAAAATGGTGCAATTGAGGATTATCCAGTGCGCCCAGGAAGTACCTGCAATCAGATATTAAAGTTGAGTCGGATATTAAAGTTGAATTAGGATATGTATTCGAATCAAGTAGTCGGACTAATCGTTGAGAGTCTATCCCAATTTCCAGTGGAAAAAGGTTGTTCTGATAAGCAAGCTGGAGTCCTAATAACAGAGCGTGAGTTTCTCCTTCCAAGACATCTGTAGCAGCGCAGGTTCCATGAAGGCCTAATACCCATTCCCCCTCATAGTTTCTAAACACACAACCTAGGGCGAGTTGATGTTGATTTATAGATGAGGTCTCAGAAGCACAATCAGTATTTAGCATGTAGTTTGCTTGCGCAGGTAATTTCCACTTAGTATACATTGTAGTCTAGTTTTCCCAAGGCCCGTAGGGCCTGTCAGGAACCAAAATTCTTCGGCCATTTGTGATACGTCCTTTAGAGATGATAAAAAAGAAATGCCTTCAAAAATGAATTTATTTCGTGCAAGTCAGATATGCCAGATGCAAAAAGTCATATAGATCTTAGAGGGTGCGTGTAACCACATCCCTTCAGAGGGGTTTAAATGGAGGTAGATTAGATCATGCAACCATCGGGACGGATGAGTATCAGCTGAGAGAAGAGTGTTCAGCTGATGCATGACACCTAACCCAGTCCATATTGGTGCAACCTTTGAACAAAGGACGAATAGGTGAGCATTTGTTTCTTCAGCCATAATATTGCAAAGCCTACACATAGGAGAATCTACGATTTTAATATGGTATAGCAAGGTAGAGTTAGTTATTCGTTCATGATTCAGGAGCCACAAGAAATATTTTAATTTCGGAGGGACCTGAAGTTTCCAAATTCAAGTAAAGGAGATTAGGTTCTGAGATATGAGATTGTTTTGAGGATTTGCGTCGTGTACACTTTCTAGCTAATTTTTTATATTGAGTTATTATTAAGGTAATATACATCTATGCGGGTTATGTCTACGCCTTGAGAATCACATTTATAATTTAAACTTTAGTAATTCTAACTTGACTATTTATTTAAAGTAATTCTAATTTGACTATTTATTTAATTTAGTAAATTTAAATTATTTCACATTTTTTGATTTATATGACACTGTTTGATTAGACATAGTGCAAGAATAAAGATTTTTGACGTTTGTAATCTAAAATAAGCCTTACAAATTGTTTAGCTATAAATTATATCTCTGAGGGTAAAATTAAAATTTTAAATATAGATATGCATTTTTTTTTTGAACAAACTAAAAAGTATTTTTATCCTGAGCTTCCGCTCGATTTATCTAATGAATCAACTCTTTTACATGAACAGGCACTCAAACCAAAACAAAAGCAAAAGAAATAAAAGAAGTATGACACATTTTTCGATGGCCATCAATATATTGCAATCCTCAACTTTTGCTCGAATTGAGAATTGATAATATGAACAAGTTCACACAAACCTAATTACTTTACATTCCTTAAGGAAGAAGTAAGATACCTCCAAATATTTCCACTTCTATGAATTATCCCTTTTCAACTACATCAAATGTAGGACAATTATGTTTTGGTTGCCTAATTCTTTTGTTGTTCACTTGTTCTTCTTTCTCCAACCAAATTCAATTGTGAATATTGAGTAGTAGTAATTATAACAAGTACTTATAATCTAGGAATCCAAAGCTACTAGACAATGACCATTGGGACCCCATATAGATATACTGGGATATTGCAAGCAAAATTTCTGGTCTATTGGTAATTTCCTCATTATTATTTTGGGAAAACAACCATTGTGACCCTCTTTTAGTTAAAAAAAAAAATGGTTTCAATTGCCAAGACTAAACAAGTTTCCTTTTCTAAAAGAAAGAAAAAAGTTGTTGGTAGTCTAGAATATTTTACTTGGTAAATATTAGTTAGGAGACATAGTGAATCTGTTGTAACAACCAGGATGTGGTGGAGTGGATGGACTGCTCTTTCCTTAACTAGACGTCTCGAGTTTGAGCCCTTGGTATGAAAAAAATCCTTGGTAGGGAACGCTACCCCCGAATGTGGCCGACCCTACCTGACGCGAATCTGAATTAATCGGACTCCAATGTGGGTACCGGACACCGAATGAAAAACTTAAAAAAAAAATAAAAATTTGTTGTAACAATTATGACTCGTGTCATCGATCGTTGGAAATCCTGAAGAAACGAGTGGATTTCCTTTGTCCATGTTGAAACTATTTATTGAGTCAGATTGGGTCCATCCATATTTTTGAGTCGGGATCTATCGAAAACAGTCTCTCTATCTCACATCGGAGGTAGTGATATAAACTACACTTACTCTCCCCAGACCCCACTTGATGAGAATATACTGGGTATGTTGTTGTTGGTTGGGTCCATCCATAAGTGGTGTTCATTAGCTTGTTAGTTCATTAGTTTGTCCACCTTCTTGACCCTTGCGGCAAGGCTGCCAACCAGGTCGGTCCGGTTCAAACTGGCCCACTTCTTTTTAACGATTTTTAGACCGGTTTGGTACCAAGTCATTTTTAACAGGCCGATCCAGTACCGGGTCATTCTTAAAGGGCCTTGCCTAGAGTGTATAAATATGCTATTATGGGTGTAGAAAAATAGATGATTTTCTATATTAGTTGACAACTTTAGTTTACAATAGTTAAACACGTTCTGCGTTTCAGATATCTAGATTAAGAGGCGGATTCAGGATTCGAACTCTTTGGGTGCCAAGTAAATTTATCGATAGGAGGCGGAGTCACCTTCGATGAAAGGTGGCCAGATGCACATTCTTCGTCGAAAAATTATGTGGTGAATAGAGGTTCAATGTTAATCATAATGAGTGTATATTTAATTTTTCACACTCTTAACATAGCTGAGAATAAAATTTACACATCCTTCGCTGAATTTCTGGCTCCGTCACTGCTTATCGATTAAATTAATCAAATTATTCATTTTTGATATATAGGATAATTAACCAACCAATTAATTAAAAAAACAATAATAAAATGACAAAACTTGATCTTTCAATAATATTACTAATATCATAGTATAATATTCATAATTTATTTAAATGGTAGAATGTACGCTTGTTGCCCTGTTTTAGTTAACAAAGCTACACAGAAAATAATTTTAAAAAATTGAGATTGAACACACAACCTATGGGTAACAAAAGTAATGCTTTGTCACTTGCACTAGATAGTGTTTTGGTATGAATGACAGATTTAATATTTGACTATATCAATATATATATATACCTATATACATAGAGTTTTCGTCGAAGTTTACAGGTGACGTGCCACCCCTACGGCAATGAATAGATCCGCCCCTG
This sequence comes from Capsicum annuum, assembly GCF_002878395.1. NCBI lineage: Eukaryota > Viridiplantae > Streptophyta > Magnoliopsida > Solanales > Solanaceae > Capsicum > Capsicum annuum. The sequence continues at coordinate 6,565,358 of NC_061122.1, forward strand.
TCTAGATTGTATACAAAGAAAATTTATCCGCTTTGTAAAGATTTCTAAAAATTGTGGATGCGAATTATAATTATGATAGATCTGATTCCCTGGTGGAGAAACTGAGAAGTCATTCAAATTATATGATCAACAAACTTGATATCCCTTTTAATGCAAAGATATATACGTAAGTCTTTATATGAACAATAGCCTCTTAACACTCATAATGGTGTCTATATAGGCTAGCTCTTGGAATTAGCATACAAAAATATTTAATGTAAAAAACAACATAAATTTCAACAATTTCAAAGCTGATTATTTCATATTTCATCTCTTTTCAATAAGTATTATGGATACATCACAGTTTTTTTGGATATACTTAATTTTATATGAATACATCACATTCTTCTGTGATATATCCGACCTTTTAAGTAAAATCATGAACTTATATAATTATTTAAAAGGACTGAAATTTTAAGAAGTTATGATAAATTAAATAATAATAATATGATGTGATTTTTCTATATTTAATTTATTCTTGGATCACCTAAGACCCCTTATGAGTGGATCCGACCCAATAATATTACATTTGAATAGGGTGGGCCTTCAATATTTGGTTTGGTATTTTCAAAGTTCGGGTTTGAAAATTCGGTAATCGATATTTGAATATAGATACCACATACCATACTTATAAACACCGGTTTGGTATTCGGTAAATTAAATTTCGGTTCGATACGGTATTTGATATTACCATATCAAAGTTGGATATGTGCAAATGTACGTTTAAACTTCAAAGCCTATATTTAATAAAAAACCTATTCAGTATTTTTTTAATTACTTTTTACGAATATATTACCAAAGTTCAAAAGATTCTTTGGAATGACTAATACTATTATCCATTAGATTGGTTATCTCTGTATATCTATCTATCTATCTATCTATCTATCTATCTATCTCTCTCTATATATATAGAGAGATATTTGGTAAATACCGAATACCAAATGGTATTAATATCTTGTACCAAATTCAATCCCGAATATCAAAATATTGAAATTTTACTCCCAAAAATCATATCAAATACTAAATTATCGAATACTAATAACCAATTTTTTTGTTCGATTTGATAATTCTGTTTTTGATATTTTATACCCAACCCTACATTTGAACATGTTAGATCACTTGTCATTAGGAGTTTCGAACTCTTCCACACTTGAGCACGCTAAGTGCACATACTAAGGGTAGTTTCACAAATAATCATTTTTATAATTGTTGATTAAAACATAACGAAAATTGGAAAAGTAATAGAAAATCCAATTACCATAGAATTAAACTTTAAAAGTCAAGGATAAAATAATATTAAGAGAATTTTTAATCAAGTGGATCGATTATGGTACATTTTAGCTCAGTTCACTCATTCATCTTTATTTAAATGAAATATCAGATGATTTATGATTCCTTTTATTGATGTAACTTCTTTTATTCCCGTTCAAATATAGTTTACCCGCTCATTTAACATCTTAGTAGATGAATTTAATATGTCAACTTTGGAGTATTTCTTTTCTTATAAATGCCAATATGGAAAAATTTATTATTGTAAAAATAATACGTGTGCTATTGATGATGGAGTTGAAGAAAGGGGAAAAAAAAAACAGAGTACCTAATAATATGAAAATAATTTCGCGTGAATGATTAAGTCAATGTGTAAATTATTCCTTTGAAGGGGCCACTTATTAGTGGAAATATGAAAATAAATTTCATATGATTTTTAGGTGTATGTCTCATTAATTTTTGGAAAAAGGCATCATATCCACCCCATACTATATAAGAAAAGTCTAAGACATACTTAAATTATATAAGTGACCTATTACACATCTTAACTATATAAAAGTGATATTATTACCTCCCCGCGACCCTCATTCTATGGCGCGTGTGTTACACTTATTTTAGGCGCGTCCAGCCTATTAAATAACAAAAGTAAACGGCTAAAAACATTAAGCGAAAAGGCGTCGTTTTCACCCCAAACTATAGTTGAAAAGTCGAATCCATACCTAAACTATATAAGTGACCTATTACACACCTTAACTATAAAAAAGTGATACTTTTTACTGACGTGGTGCTGACGTGGCAGCGCGTGTAGAACACTACACCACATGCAAGTGGTGGTAGCCTGACAGGGTGTAAATAGTTTCACTTTTTTATAGTTTTGGTGCGTAATAGGTCAGTAATATAATTTAGGTATGACTTCGACTTTTCGGGTATAGTTTAAGGTGAAAACGATGTTTTTTCCCTTAATTTTTTAAAATAAATAACAACCCACCCACCCCTCACCCCACATAGGTATATTCATAAGTAGTAGCACAGACATGCAAATATTCTTATGCATAATATATGTTTGTGTGTATGTGTATAAAGGAGACGAGAATATTAGATAGAAAAGTTTGATTAACGAATCTTAAAAATACTTTAATAATAATGAAAATCATTGATAGAAAATAAATATATTCACAAGAGAATAGATAAATTTCTCAAAATATTTTTCATTTGAGCCACTAAATTAACGAAAAGAATTGGAATCTCATACAAAAACATGTCACCTGTAAAATTATATAAAAATAATTTTATCGTTGCTCCAGGCTCGCAATCGAAATTTTACTTATTTATTTACCTGAATATTCTACTGTAAATACAAGTGGATTTTAAAGACATTCCCACGAAAAGAATTAAACAAAAGAAAAATATATTTTAAAAAAACAAAGCAGTCCTACTTATTAAATAAAAGTAATATACAAGTACATATTTGATATATTTCAATGAATATATTATTATTAGATTCCTTTTAAACAGCTAGTCAAAATTTTGGCTTTATTCACGTTAGGAATTCAACGACAGATTTAATTATTAATTTGTTGATTTCGTGCAAGCATCAACGCTACTCCTTTTTCATTTTTTTTTAATTTTAAAAGTTTATTTAATTTTGACTATTTGCCTATCTAAGTAGACTTTTTCCACCTACTTTCAACTTATTAATTTGTTTATTATTATTTGATTGTTGTTATGTTATAATTAAATTTAGTGGGATATTTTGACAGTGTTGGTTTAACCTATATCCACCTATAGGGTGTGTTCGGTATAAAGAAAAATATTTTTTTAAAATATATATAACAGAAAAATAATTAGTTTTTTATTTATTTGTTATACATAACGCGAATTTTAGTACATTGAACTGCCTTTTTTAAGCTAAAAAGATTATCCTAGAAGTATTTGTATTTAATCTAGACAAATATACAGTATATGAGGTGAGGTGGGGGTAAGGGGTGAGGAAGGACTGAGTATAGATTAGGTGTGTTGAAGAGTAGGAAAGGATACAGTTAACGCAAAATGTCACTTATGAAAATTACCTTAAAAAACGTAAATAACAACTTTGATCAACCAAATGTTTGGTACCCATATTGAAATTCGATTAAATTTGAATCGCGCATTACAAGACCCTTTTTTGAAAGCAAAACTCATAACAGGATTTTTTTTTCGTTCATGAGAGTCCAAAATCTCTGATTAGTTATTTTCTACTATTAAATGTCTAAGTTTTTTGAGGCTATAATTGTTGAAGTTCAATATCCAAGAAATACATTGAATTGTTCTTTCACTAATTCAATATGTATATAGTTCCTTCTTTATTATTGACACATCCAATTCCCAACCATGCATTAAATACACATCAAACTTGTTAATTTATGAAGAAACATAATGTAATTGTGACTTATCCCAAATAAAAGTACTACTCTTTACGTTAATAACTTTTATAGAAGTTTGAATTGAAAAAGAAATAGATGTAGGACTATTTGATGTAGCATTATCTAGTAATCTTTGTTAAAAAATGGGTTAAAATCATTTACACCTCTGAACTTTATTGTAAAAATTAAACCCCTCTCAACTTTCAATAATAATCATTCTCCCTCCTTTCTTTTATTTGATTTTTCAAAATACCTACTTTACCTTTGTATTTATATCAACATTTGAATATTTAAAAAAAAAAACTTTTTTATAAACACAATTTTTATTTTTTAATCTATATAACATATTTTCTATAAAAAGCTAAAGGTTATTTTTTAAATAAAAAAATAAAAGTAAGAATATTAATTGAGTATATAAGTTAATGACATTTTATAACGAAATAAATGAGCAAAATAATAAAAAGTAATTTTATTAAAAGTAAAAATTTTAATATCTATTTATACGTGAAAATAATAGGTAATTATATTTTTAGAAATATATTTCAATGCAGGTAATACAAATTAATTAATAGTCGAGAGTTCTTCGAAAACAACTTATCTACCTCCCCACAGTAGTGGTAACGTTTGCATACCCCTACCCTCCACATACCTCGCTTAGGTGATTTCATTGGGTATGGTGTTGTTGTAGATTTATATTTATTACAAATCAAATGATTATTGTCAGTGCATTTTAAATTACAATTTACAAAATAATTCATATTGACAATTAAAACTCGTTTGTCTATATAGATATTAAAAAATAAAAGTGAATCAAAATATGTAGTCTATATACATAATGATATATACACACTTAATACCTGTAATATAAAAATTTTGAATGTAAAAAATACCATTAGATTTTGTAATTAATTTATAAAAGAATTTACTAATAATGTAAATGAATTTAAATAAAAATGATAAATACATCGGTTATGAAAGATAAATATATACAATATAAAAAATATTATATAAACAAAGATTAAAAATATTAAGGGTAAAATAGGCATTACATAGTGAAAAGGGAGGAGAATGATTGTTGCTCAATATTAAGGGGGTTGTTTGATTGATTTTCACCCCAGTGAAATTCCCTAAGTGAGGCATGAGGAGGGTAGGGGTACGTAAACCTCACCACTACCTCAGAGAGGTCGAGAAGTTGTTTTTGAAGGACCCTCTACTATTAATTAATTCGTATTACCTGCATTGAAATATATTTATAAAAATATAATTACCTATTATTTTCACGTATAAATAGATATTAGAATTTTTATTTTTAATAAAATTAACTTTTACTATTTCATTATAGAATGTCATTAATTTATATACTCAATTAATATTTCTCACTTTTATTTTTTCATCTAAAAAAAAAACTTTTAACTTTTTATAGAAAATATGTTATATAGATTCAAAAATAAAAATTGTCTATAATTTTTATTTTTTTTTAAATTCAAATGTTGATATAAATATAAGGGTAAATTAGGTATTTTGAAAAATCAAATAGAAAAAAGGAGGGGGAATGATTATTGTTGAAAGTTGAAGAGAGTGTTTGATTTTTACAACAAAGTTTGGGGGTATAAACGATTTTAACCCTTAAAAAATATACTCTCTCCGTCCTAAATTATCCGTCCCAAATTGAGATGACACATTAATTAAAAAAATAATTAATATCATGCCTAGTTTATCATAGTACCCCCTATTAAATGATATTCACAATTTAATTTGAAGAAAAAAGTAATTAATGCAAACGGTAAAATATGAAAAAAAAATTGTCTTGTCTTAATTAATGAAAAAAATCAAGTAAAAGAGAATATCAAATTAAAAAATTTGGGACAAGTAATTTAGAACAGAGAAGTACAAAGTTTGTTTGTTTGTTTGCTATCACGTTTCAACAATTTCTACACACAACTCTAAAGCATCATAAATTATTTGACAAAGATAATTAATCTAACGTCCTCTATGAATACCATCTGTTGCATTAACTCGATCAATCACTCTTACAGAATTACAGAATTATTTTCTATATTTTTTTGGATCACTACTTCTATAAACTAGCTTCTATGTCATACCTTTTAAATTATACAAAAAAAATATATATATAAATAACATTAACCTCTTTTATGGGATATCTCACACAAATTCAGTCAAACATAAAAAATAGCTCGATGCATTAAAGCTTGAACTATGAGCTGATTTAGAGAAAAACTCCATCACAAGAATATATTAGACTGTTTCCAAAAGGCAAACATAACAAATAATAATCTCAATATTATAATTATCAAACCATACCTTACACCTCAACAACTCATAAACAAATCCCCCGACTTGCCAGAATCTTACTCCTTCATCGCCGTCCATTTTACACAACTCACGCTTCTAAAAACTTATTACAAACAAATCTCACCCTACCCCATATAATAAATCGTGTCAATTGGACATTCTTCGTTATAAAATTATATATATATATATGAAAATTACATAATCTATATAATCAAAAGTCGATTGTTATATATATATATATTAAGGAATCCTTTGATACATCGGCTTGAATAAATAGGATAGTTCATGCACTATTTTATTTTGTCCTTGATTGTAATCCAACTATTTTAGTAGAAATAATAGAGTAAATAGTCTGGAGATTAGTTATTGCCTTATACTAAATATGAGACAACAAATTTTATCCCTACACTATTCTCCTCATCCAATGTACCAAACTAATTCTAAATCTTGAACACGTTTAATGAAATTTTCAACCCCACCACCGTGCATCCTCCGAAGCCAATAACAATACCCAGTACATTCTCACAAAGTGAGATTAGGAAGAATACGTATATACAGTCACAGTCATACCGCTACGTCAGAACCAATAACAACAACAACAACAGACATACTCAATATATTCCCGTAAAGTGAAATCAAGAAGGGTACGTGTATGCAGTCATAGTTCATACCGCTATCTTAGAACCAATAACAACAACAACACACATACCAAGTATATTTTCACAAAGTAAGATCAAGAAGGGTACGTGTACGCATCATAGTCCATACTACCTCAAGCCAATAACAACAACACACATCCCCAATGTATTCCCATAAGGTAAGATCAGGAAGGGCATGTGTACGCAGTCACAGTTCATACCGCTACCTCAGAATCAACAACAATACACATACTCGGAATATCCTCATGAAGCAAAATCAAGAATGACATGTGTATGCAATCGTAGTCGTAGTCCTTATCACTATCTCAAACGTGAAGTAGGAAAGTTGTTCCCGATAAACTCCGACTCAAAATACAAACAGTTCATAAAAGAAATCCCCCGGAGCCAATAAAATAAAAAATATCAAAAAACCCAAATAAAAAAAAACAAAAATCATATAACAAAGAAAAACAAAATAACAGAATATTATGATCATCACAGTTCATAAAATTCCCTCAAATTTCACCAGCTTCCACTTACCTGTCCCCCCACCCCACCCCATCACCACTCCCACTCCCCCACTCACCCCTATAAAAGTCCACCCCCGACCCCACCACCACGCACTATACATACACCTACAGCTCAGTCAGCTCACTCAGTTTACACCATTTTTTCCGGCGACTAATATGGCGGAGGACGACGTCGTTCCTCAAACATTCCGAGCATATGTAGAAACTGCAGAAAAAAAGTTCGCCAGAGTCCGCGACTTACCGGCGTACGGACGATGGGGAACAAGTAATCACTACTTCCACAAAGTGTTCAAAGCGTATATGAAGCTCTGGAAATACCAACAGGAACACCGAATAAAGCTAATACAGTGTGGTTTACAGCGTTGGGAGATCGGTGAGATCGCTTCACGGATCGGTCAATTATACTTTAGTCAGTATATGAGGACAAGTGAAGCGAGGTTTTTGTTAGAATCATGTATTTTCTATGAAGCGATTTTGAATAGGAAGTATTTTGAAGGCTCTGGAAATGATCGGAATGTGAGGTTTAAGGAATTGAGGTTTTATGCAAGGTTTTTAATGGTTTTGTTGATTTTGAATCGTGGGAAATGGCAAAGTTGTTAATTGAGCAGTTTAAGGCGATTATTGAGGATACTAAAGCTGGTTTTCCGTTACTTTGTTCCTTTTTCTCTGTTTGATTTTGTTTCCATTTTTGCAGATTTAAAGCTCGTTTGTATCAACTTCTTGCATTTTCTTGGGTAATTTTTATGGAAATGAAGCATAAATTGAGAAGAATTGTCATTTGTATGATAGACATATAGTTATGCAAGGTTTTTAGTGGTTTAGTTGATTTTGAACCGGTCGGAAATGCTGAAGTTGCTAATCAAGCAGTTTAAGGCAATAGCTGATGAAAGCAAAGCTGCTTTTCCGGTGCTATTTACTCTATTTGTGTTGATTTTATTTCCATTTTTTGTGGCTTTGAAGAGCTGTTTAAGGCAATACTGGATGATGGTAAAGCTGCTTTCCCGGTACTAGTTACTCCTTTTTTTTTTGTTTATTTTGTTTCAATTTTTGTGGTAGAGCAGTTTAAGGAAATATTTGATCGGTATAGCTTCTTTTCTGGCACTAGTTACTCTCTTTTGGTTGATTTTCTTTCCATTTTTGTGGTTTTGAATCTCATTTGTAGATGAATTTTGAGTGAATTTTTAAATTGTTAGGCTTTGTCTCCAATTTTATGGAAATGAAGCTTAAATTAAGAAGAATTGTCATTTGTATGCTAGACATATAGTAATTTAGCTTTTAGATTGAGGAATTAACACCAAGGGGAGCCTTGGTGTAACTGGTAAAGTTGCTGCCATGTGACGAGAAAGTGACGGTTAGAGCTGTGGAACCAACCTCTTGCAGAAATGCAGGGTAAGACTGCACCCAATAGAGCCTTGTGGCTTCCTGGGAGCTCGTGCATAGCGGGATCTTAGTGCACCGGGTTGCCTTTGGATTGAGGAATTAACTTGAAATTTTAACATATTTCAGTTGATTTTTGTGTCAGCTTTGGTCAGACTTGTTTGGAAAGCGAGAAGTTCATCAATTAAAAGGATGTGAAAATCTAAACCATAGCTCCTACATCCATTGATGGATGCAGAGAAATAGCTGAGCAGAGGAAGAAGAAGGGAAATGTTTTATTGCTTCTGAAAACTAACCGTACATTGTGTAGTTACATCTATTTATAAATGAAGTGAGAGCAAGTGAGCTTGTGAAAAATATCTTAGCTCATGCCAGCTCATTGACAGCTAATTCACGCCAGCTCATTGACAGCTAATCATCTCTAACAACCTCTAACTAACTGATAACAAACTAACTGCTGATAACAAACTAATTGCATTTAACATCCCTAACTAACTAGGCATCTTGTGTGTATTTACATATTGTAACAAAGGAATTTGTCAGATGTAGGGTAAAATCCACAAACAGCTGTTAGATTGAGGAATTAACATGATTTATTTTAGGCAGGCAATATTATCTTTAGCATATGAATAGTGCTTTTTAGTACATGCCAAATTTCCAGCTTTTAAACTTAATACTGTGACTTGAGCTATTAAGACACATAATATAGCTTCTCTTGGCTAGCTCTGTCATGTAGGTTGAAGTGATTGAGAACTTGAGACAATTGAGTCACGTAGTATGGCTTCTCTGGACTCAGCTCTGTCATGTAGTATACTTTTGGTTTTAGTGATGGAGACTTGTCTTTTTACTTCATACTAAAGAATTGTCATTCTCTTAAAAAATGGAGAAAAGCTTCAGTTGGGATGACCTTTTACTTGGTTATGTACCATGACTTCTTCCAGTGTTGAGCTAGGATAAGACTTTCTTTAACTAAGAAAAGGAAAAAAGAAGAAATAGAGTAAATTTCGTCATCGGTACTTTTGGTGTCTTCTTCATGGTGTTCAAACCTAAAGCTTTGACCATTCCGCACTATATTATGTTGTTGTCATCAGAAAAATGGTTTTAATTTCCTTATAAAAAAAAAGAAAAGAAAAATGGTTTTAATTTACCTTAATTGTCAAAACTGCTCGTTTGCCCCTTTACTTTGTACTCCGGAAGGAACACATAAAGGTGTATAAAAAAATGCATACACACTTCAAACCATTTTGCATATTTAGCTTACATTCCGCACGTATGCATGCAAATAAGGTTAACGTGATGAATTTGGGAGGGTGCACAGGAGATGGTCATGCCTACGCAAGCATTCCATGACTTTGTTCCATTACTTTCTCTTACCTTTTATATGATGTCAAGGTGTACTCTCTTTGTTTTATTCTGTCTCTTTCTTTTGTTTTTTTATATACAGACATCTACACACAGACGTATCTGTTATAATATACATTTGAAGAGAGAGACGTTAAGAAGTTTGGTTGAGTTGTATGCTATATTATTGATGGTAGTAGTCGTCACTCAAAAATAGAAAAAGGAAGTGTGTCTGAGTAAATATTTAAATGCTCCTAATGAAACAAGTGTCACATGTTATGCAATATTTTCTGCACATTATCTTCAAGAGGCTCCGAGTGTGAATGCAGTTTTTTTTATGGCCATTTACTTTTTAAACATCTGAGCACTATGTTTTACTATGATCACTGAGTACATTGGAGATGGTTCTCATACTTCAATTTCTGGAACTAGCTCTGCAAGTATAAAGTTTAGAACTGAACCAACTACACACCATTTTTCTTCTTTTCATATCCAGTGCAAAACTGGTAGATTAGTTGCTTTGTAGTTAAAGTTACTTTGATTGTGCTTTGGAGCACACTTGCATCTTCAAATTGCATTAAACAATAAAGTGATGCTTCAGCTACTTTAGCCCTGTACTTACTATCTATATTTCAACGGATATCCTGTACTTCTTTCCGTAAGATGAACCATAGTAATACTTTCGCAGGGTACTAACTTCAAAGAGTGGAGACTGGTGGTGCAAGAAATTGTTAGATTTGCTAGAGTTCATTCTCCATCTCCTGATGCCAGGCCTTTGCGATATTGTGCTCTCTTTGATTCACATCCATCATCTCGTCCGTACGTGACTCGCTTCCATGCTAAGAAGGTGCTGAAGTTTCGAGATGCACTGTTGACAAGTTATCACAAAAATGAGGTATTATTGACAATATCTACTTACCTCAGTGTTGTCTCAGTTTGTTGCACAATTAACCTACCCTCGTTTTTATTTCAGGTGAAATTTGCAGAATTAACCCTGGACACTTTCAGAATGCTGCAATGCTTGGAATGGGAACCTAGCGGATCTTTCTATCAAAGAAGTCCAGTTGAACCACGAGAAAATGGCGCAGTGACCGACCAATCTATAACTTCTGGATTGATAGATATTAACCTGGCTGCTGAGATGATGGATCCAGCGTTGCCACCAAATCCCAAGAAGGCTGTTCTTTACCGTCCTTCTGTTCCGCTGTTAATATCTGTGAGTTCTGTTGCGTTAACTCTGTGTTTCCTTTTAAATTAATCTATATCTAAGGAGTACTATACTGAAATATTGCTTCATATTAAGGAAAAGGAAATGTAGAAATTAATCTTGCTGGTTGATTTGTTGGTTTAAGTTTTTTGGTTCCCTATTTTGGGAACTGATTGGTAGGATAAGTAAACCTGAAGCACTTCATACCTAGTGGGAAGTAAAATTAGAAGTCTCACTCTCATTGCTTATGTTGCCTTAATGCTCAATGTTAATAATGATTTCTTTGCTCCTGAAGCCACACAATAGACATTTAGAATAATCTATTTCAGTTTGAACGCTGCCCAAGTGCCCATATGTACTTCAATTATGGCTAATACCTGATCTGAGTGATTGCTTCTGACACTCCTCCTTTATAATTTTTGACGCTTCTAATGTGTATCCTTACTCAGTCATTTTGTTCTGGCGCCCACAGGTCGTTGCTACGATGTGCGAGGAACTCCCTCCAGAGAGTGTGGTATTACTATATATTTCTGCATCAGGTTAGCAACTTTAAAAAATATTTTTTCCTAACCAAAACATCAGGTTAGCTACTTCATTGGTGAAATTGAGCTCCACATATGCTCATTGTGGCTAAAATCACCATTCCGCGATGTACTCCCAGGAAATACAGTTCAGAGTACCTCGTCGCAAACAGAGAGCTCTTCAAATTCTAGAAAATCTTCAAAGAATAGCGGTCTCTCTCGTCATGAAAATTATATTAACACCAATGGAGATACAAGTCAATATTTCGAGAATTGTTTGAGCGTAGGCCCTAGCAGAAGTGGAGGTACACCCTCATAACTTGATTTATGTGTAGTTCATAAAATGGTTCATGATTCAAATTGTTCTAAACTAACCGCATGATTTTTACTATTTGGATTTTTGCAGGTTTAAATAACCTCTATCCAGGCGATCTGATTCCTTTCACACGAAGACCTCTCTTCCTAATAATTGATAGCGACAAAAGCGATGCATTCAAGGCAGGTTTGTCAAAACTGACTCATTGAATCATGATGACCTATCCCTGAGTAAGACACAGATTCCAAAGTGTGTGTGGGATTCTAATTGTCTAGAAACTGTGTAAGGCTTTTGGGAGAAAATGATGAGATATTTTGGTTATTTGTACTCCCATTAAGTGCAATACAAGTCTAGGTTGGTTCAGTAGTAAGAGCTGTTATCGATAATTCATTTTTCTGTGCTTTAGTTGTTTCCCAGTATTTATTTGTCTTTCTTAAATTACATTCAATTGATAAATTATAATGTGGAAAGTACAGGGACAGAGGGAGATGAAAAGTAAAAGAGAATCCTGCACTTTTCTGCAGGATTCAGTTTCCAGTCACTAACCTGTCCGCTTACCCAGAGAATCCCTACCTGAGCTACACACACCTAAGATTTCCAAATGTCTACATTTCTTGAGACCTTTAGAGGATTTTACTGTCCTCATTGTTCTGTTTGAGTCTGTACTATGCCTCATAGCATGTTGAACTTCTGAATGTCCAAAATTATGCATTTTTTGTTCTTGATCACGTTTGTTGAATTATGTGAAGTGGCTCATACTGAAGTGGTGAGTTGTTGAAGAAGGGACAGTTTGATTTTTCCAAGTCAATAACTGCAGTTATTCCTACCTTACTAAATACTGCCGACTACGTTGTTAAAGCTACTCAAAATGAATTGCTTCTTGTACCAACCATCAATACGGGTGGATTGGCTGTTTTCCCTTCATCTATTTGGGTGGTTGGAAAATTACTGTTGTAAATATTGTTCTTCACGTATGACTTATTTTATTGATTGCACGCTCAGTTTCAAAAACTATCTTGGAGGAGGACGACTTCTTTGCTGATACATCACCTCTTTGCTCTTCAGGTTCTACATGGGGCAGAAAGAGGAGAAAAAAGTGCTTTGTTTCTCTCTCCTCTGAGGCCATCATTCAAGAACCCAGGCACTGATGTAACACAAACTGGAAGTCAGTTCACCTTGTTCTTGACTGCTCCCATACAGGCTTTCTGCCAGTTGGTTGGCCTTGTCTCATCCGATAAGGATTTGGTAAGTAGATAGTGATGGTAGTTGCTTTACTGAGCAGTTGTAAGTCGGTCTAACTTTTTGCTCTTCAGGATTGCTCTGATGAAGCTGATGGCATCATCTCAACTGCATTTGCGGAGTGGGAGGTAATCCTCTGTACATCGACTAGCCTAGATTTGGTTTGGGCTCAAGTTTTGTCGGACCCTTTTCTGAGACGGCTTATTCTCAGGCAAGCATTTTCTGTTTCAACCAAATCTCTAGTAGTTTCTCAGTTACAAGTTGCCTCGGGAGCCTACTTGGATACTAACAGCACGCTTTCTTGTTTCTTTTGTGCAGATTCATATTCTGTCGTGCTGTGCTCGGTCTATTTTGCTTGCAGGAACATGGCGATGAGTATTTACCAGTTTGTCTTCCAAAGCTTCCTGATACATTCTCCCCGAATTCTGAAACTGTGCAACCAGCTATCAGACGACTTGCAAAGCTTCTAAAAGTTGGAGATTGTTTTCGATTTTCACATTCATGAGACGTGATACATGTGCTTCCTTTATGATGTAAAAAGATTGCTCCACAAAATTGGTAAAGAGATCCAGAAACATCAGCATTTCGACTAAGAAAGATACACCGTTGTTACCAAAGTGCTGGCTGGAAGTACAAAGGCATTCTTTTAGGTGATCGGTTTACGTAGTTTACAGCAATATCTTGTCATTTCATGTGCAGAAATTTGGGGGTTTTCTTCATTATTTAGTCTTGATAACGCGTATTTGGTTGCTGATACTATGCGTTGCTGATAGAAGGGTATCGTGAGTTTTTTGTGTCATGTTTTTTTGTTTCTACAGGAATTAGTGCTAATTTGTTCATATGTATCCTGTATTATAAAAGCTGGCAGTTGAAATCTTTAATCATTAGTTGAGATATTTCTCTTTTACTCGTCTCTCTATTACAGAAGCTGACAGTTTTTGTCATGCTTAGAGCTTGTAAAGCAGATGCATTATCTTTCACTTTAAATTATGCAGGTTCCAATTCAGTTCTCCTACATTGCCGACGACCAGAAGATAGATTTAAATTATATACACCGACAAATACTTTTTACTCCATTGTAAGTTGACTGACAATCAAAGTTTATTTAATAGAGTGATTTGTTAAGAGATGACGAGACATGGCATTTGTACTCACAGTTTGAATATTACGAGTCTAATTAAGAGATGGAAATTTGGAGCATGATATTCAATCTTCGAGAATGTACGCTCTAACTCGTATCGGAGAGAGCTGATTAGATAGGATATGACACATATTCAGGTTATGAAGGACATGATTTTAGATAGGTGAAATGGAGGATGTGTATTAGAGTAGAAGGTTAGTCGAGTAGGAGTGTTGTTACGCACTAGCCTGTTGTGTATTGTGTTTTAATTATCGCACTATTTTGTGGTTTATTATTTTTTTGGTAGACTACTGTTTCCTTGTTAGTTGTCATATTTTTCACCGTTTTGCCCTTTTTTGTACTTGAATTTGCTACAATTAAGTCAAAAGATCTTTCGAAAATACTCTCTCTATCTCTGAAGTATTGGTAAGGTTTGATTATACTTGCCCTCTCAAACCTCATTTGAGGGATTTCATCAGATATATTATTGGTGTGTGTTTTTGTAGCACTTTGTCCTAAGTCAGGGGTAATCGGAAATAGTGGTATGATCTGCGTGCACTTTACCCTCCCCAGACTCCACTAGGTGGGAATACACTGTGTATGTTGTTATTGTTTTTGTAGCACTTTTAACTTTTCTTTAATATGCCTCGCGAACATCCAACAATTACAAGATACATAAAACTTAAAGTCGTCTAAATAATTGGTTTGTAAATTGGAGTGTTAAAATGATAACGAAAAATGAGCTGAGGTGTTTAAATGTACTTATTCAAGGCTAGAATATCTATTTATGCTATGAAATTTGTGGTATCCTAGTCTCTTGTTTAGTGGACTTATAACCCCACAAAGCCCAATATAATACCTTCCTCCCAAATCCCAACCTACACAACAATTTTTTCAACCAATAAGAATCAAGCATTTAGTCTTGTCAATCCACCACAAACTCCATAACTTCCAATCTCAACCATCCAATCCTCTTCATCTTCCTAATCATATCCGTCTAATCACTTTGGAGAAAACACAACTAACGCCATCAATAACCGTCAATACCTTATAAGAAAACACACCTATAAACAAATCTCAACCGTCCGATCTTCTCCACCCACAGAAATATTAAATATAAATACCAGTTTACCTTCAGTTCTTTGAATCTTTTAACATTCCCTTCACCAAAACACACACAAGAAGAAGAAGAAAAAAAATAGGAGGTAATTCGCATTTTATTATTTATTTATTGTTTATTATTTATTTATTTTTTGATTTTCTATGTTTTCACGATATTATTTATTTGAATTGTAATTTGTATTTTTTGAATTATTGCTATGTTTGATCTGTTTGTGTTTCTGTGTTTAGGGTTTTTGATTATCTTTCGTTGCTGAGTTTGAGTTTTTTTGGGGGGATTTTACTGTTTTTGTTTTTATAGTTAAGATTTTAATTAAATATCTGAATTATTGTTTGTGTTTGTTGATGAATTTGTTCGAATTTGGAATTTAGGGTTATTTTACTTATTTTAACAAGAAAAATTGGGCAACTGTCGTTAATTACCGAGAGAAGGGGAATTTTATTTATGTTTGTTCTTGAACAATTGTGGAATTTGTTTGAATTTATATTGTAGAGTACTTGATTTAATTTAATGATAATAATTGGGTTTCTCTAGTTAAAATTACCTAGGTTAGGGACAAATTTGTTCATGTTTGTTAATGAATTACGTTCTAATTCGACCGTAAATTTAGGAATCTGTATGAAAGCTTACCAATTTTGTCGTAGAGACTACTTTATGTTTCTTATTTGAATGGGAGCCTTGGAGTAACCAGTAAAGTTTTGTTCAAGCCGTAGAAACGCCCCTTTGCGTAAATGTAGGGTGAGGCTGTGTGCATAGACCCTTGTGGTCTGGGAGCTTTAGTGCGCTGGGCTGCCCTCTTTATGCTACTTATTTACCTTTTGTTTTCAATAGTTGTGTTCTTTTTGTAGCTAATTCTTTAGAATAGTGTGGGGTATGTATGGGGATTTCTTGGTATGTCTGTGAAGAACTGAGTCTTGATTTAGCATACATAGCTATGTGGTTGGTTTTAGGACATATATGCAAGAACAAATTTCTCACTTAGTGAAATTTCCTTTTTGTAGGAAGATTATTAATGTGAAATTGTGTATAATTCTTAGGTATGATTCTTGAATAGTGAAATTTGGGTTTTCCTTTGTTGTTTTCAGCTGATAGATGTGGGTGCAACTTAAGTTAGTGGTGCAAAATTGGATCTTTCCTTGGTGTTTAATTAACTTTTACTTTTCACCTTTTCTTTTGAGCGTTATGTTTGCATGTCTTGGGTGACATTTCTATCTCCTTGCTATTTCTTGTGTTGTGTATGTATTCCAATATTCAAAGAAAATTATTTGAAATACTAGTATTCATTATTTGACACATATTTTATTTAAAATATTAAATTCATTATATTTGAAGATGATATACTAAAATTATTTTAATTATTTTATTTAATTAATGATCTATTTTGACTTGACATAAAATTTAAGAAAATAATAAAGACTTTTCAAGCGTGTGGTCTTAAATTAAAGTTAAGTCAGATATATCAAAATATCGTTTAATCATATGATTTTAAATGTGTCATGGGAAAATTTGAAATTAAAAATATTATTTAAAAAAAAGTTATTTTATTTGAAGTAAACAAAAAGATAGATTATATCTTCTTAAACAGAGAAAATACTTATTATTCGTGAAAGAACATGTAAGTTAGTACTCCTTTCATTTTATAAAAGTGACCTATTTTTTTTTTAGTTTGTTTTAAAAAGATTGATTTTTTTTTCCTTTTTAGCATGTTTAGGATTACAAGATTAAAAATCATTTTGATATACTTGACACAATTTTAATTTAAAGTTACAAGATTCATTTTTTTTTTCTCTATAACTTTGTGTTAAATTAAAATTGTGTCAAGTATATCAAAATAGTAGCCACTACTATGAAATAGAGAAATAGAAACAAGTAGATCGTCACATCCAAACAAGATAATCAGCCAAAACACGAAGATACAAGGGAGCGAAATAGGAATAACAAACAAGATAGACAGCAGCAGCAGCTAGAACCAAGAAAACTATACACTCGACTAGAAGAGATGGAGCGAGTGCACCTAATTGAAACTGGGTGGGTTTATCAACAAAATTTGCCCTTAGAAAAAAAAAAAGATAACATTTTCTATTTGATCAGTTCTTTATTTTGATCATTACACATTTTCTATTTGATCGGTAAAGTAGAAGTTTTGATAATGTCCATCATAGACTCCAGTTTTGGGAATTACAAATCGAAATGCCCTCAACTTTTACAACTAGAGGTGCTCAAGAATGCTGAAGTAGTGGAATCTTGCTTGACAAATCCACAGTAAAACATATCACTATACATTTGATGTCTATATTTCAAACTTGGTACAAGTTTTAACTTTGAAGAAAAGAAAAAGGTAAAGTTACATGAATACCACAAAGAGTATAAAAAATGAAGATGGTGCGAAATGATCTATATAAGTGGCATGAAAGACGATTTTGATGAAATGCAGCTTCAAGATCAGGATCTTTCTTCATTGATTAGAGTGAAATACTTCGCTCCAAATGAAAACTAAAGAAACTGAAGTACCCATTTCTTTGGCTTTTCAGATAAATGTGAGCTGCCATTTGCTGATCATCAGTTAGGCATGTAATTAAACAATTGGTGGATTCAATAGTCTATAGTCAAAATATCAGCCTAATAATCTGCATAAAAAATATATGAATATAAATTTAGATAAACTTGAAGCTTATGAATAATATTGAAAAATTCAATTTGTAGAATCATAAAAAAAGGACAGTAAACTCCCGATGTGCGCCGGTTCAGTTGCTTAAGTTTGTGTAAAAACATAGTGTAGGTTGGTTGGAAATAAATTATTCCAAAATAATTAATTTTGGAATAGTTAATTCGATTTAGTTATTCTTACATGACAAATTTTTCTATATAATAAATTATCCATATATATATATATATAGTGGAATAACTAAATCGAATTAACTATTCCAAAATTAATTATTTTGGAATAATTTATTTCCAACCAACCTATCTTAAGCTTTTTACTATTTTATCTTATTCTACAAACTTAAGCAATTGGACTGGCGTACATCGGGAGCTTACTGTCCCTTTTTTATGATTCTACAAATTGGATTTTTCAATATTTTATTCATAGGCTTCAAGTTAATCTAAATTCATATTTATATGTTGTTTTATGCAGATTATTTGTCTGATATTTTGACTATAGACTACTGAATCCACCAACTATTTGATTATATGCCTAACTGGTGATCAACAAATGGCAGCTCAAATTTATCTGAAAAGGCAAAGAAATGGGTACTTAAGTTTCTTTAGTTTTCATTTGGAGCGAGGTTTTTCACTCTGGTCAATGAAGAAAGATCCTGATCTTGAAGTTGCATTACATCGAAATCGTCGATGGATAGTTAATAATCAGATTAAGAACATTATTATGCAATGTCCCAATCATGTTGCTCCAGTAAAGTATTTACAGAAGAAGTTCAAGAATCTTGATCTTCAAGGAAAAGCACTAAATTGGATTAAAAAGTACCCTTGTTGCTTTGAAGTTTACCTTGAGAATGATGAGTATTATTGCGGATTAACGAAAAGAATGATGTTTTTGACGCAAGAGGAAGAGGATGTAAAGGATATGCAAGAAGGTTTATATGCGGATCGACTAGCTAAGTTGTTGATGATGTGTTGCGATAATAGGCTTAATGTTGTGAAACTTAATGAATTGCGGAGAAATTTTGGATTTCCTGATGATTTTTTGCTTAGAATTGTACCTAAGTACTCAAAAATATTTAGAGTTGTTAACCATACTGGAAGACGAAGTTCAGTGGAGATTGAGCTTACAGAATGGAATCCTGATTTAGCAATTTCTGCAATTGAGAGAAAGGCTAAAAAAGATGGCCGAGAGCCATGTTTTCCGTGCTCGTTACCTCAAACATGGGTCAAATCATTGGAAAGGTTTGAAGATTTTAATTCTACTCCATATATTTCGCCTTATTTAGGACTTGATGGTCTGGTGGAAGGTTCAAAGGAAATGGACAAGAGAACAGTGGGGTTGGTTCATGAATTACTGTCATTGACGTTGTGGAAAAAAGCATCAATTTTCAAATTGGGACATTTTAGGAGGGAATTTTGTTTCCCAGAGAAATTGAATGTTTTTCTGCTCAAACATCCTGGAATATTCTATGTTTCTAACAGATACCAGATTTATACAGTTCTCCTGAGGGAAGCGTATAATGGGTTTGAACTGATAGAAAAGGATCCTCTAGTTATTGTCAAGGAGAAGTTTGGAGAATTAATGCAAGAGGGATTACATGAATATAATCGCAGACATTATCTATTAAATTTGGAAAAGAAGAGAAATAGAGGCATGATAATGTCAAAGCCAGAGAAAAGGAGGAACCAAAGGGATGAAACTTCCGAACAAGATAAGGAAGGAGGAGATCTAGGTGGCATATTTGATCCAGAAGAGAGAAAGCGGTTTTACAGAGTTCTATTTGATGACAATGCTCCATAAGCAACGGAAGATGTAAACATATCCATATTAGCATCAATTTTCAGGTAAAGATTGACTACTTCTAAATGATGATATATTTCTGCTTCTAATCTGCTCAATTTATTTTGATAAACCTGTCTTTTTTGTTGTTGAAAGGTCATGAGACTACGAACTGATTTCCCTCGTCTCAAGAAATAGAGAAGGATAAAGAGATTTCGTGCCACTTCTATAGATCATTTCGCACCATCTTCATTTTTTATACTTTGTGTGGTATTCATGTAACTTTACCTTTTTTCTTTTCTTCAAAGTTAAAACTTGGACCAAGTTTGAAATATAGACATCAAATTTATAGTGATATGTTTTACTGTGGATTTGTCATGTAGGAGGATTCCACTACTTCAGCATTCTTGAGCAAATGGTTGATGTTATCACTGCAAAATTGATTCTTTTCTTTGTCTGTATTGTAATTGTGAAATTATTGGCTGTGGTTTCAGATGGCCCGTACCAAGCAAACTGCTCGCAAGTCTACTGGAGGAAAGGCCCCTAGGAAGCAACTCGCTACCAAGGTTTTTCTTTTTTACTTTGTCGTCCTTGTATGAACTTGTTATAATCATATGTTGTGTTTGATATTTGACGTTGTGTGTTGTTTGAATTAGGCTGCTCGTAAGTCTGCTCCTACTACAGGTGGAGTGAAGAAGCCTCACAGATACCGCCCTGGTACTGTTGCTCTCCGGTAAGTAGTGGGTTGTAAACATGAAAACGTTGGGTTATTTAATTGTTTATGTTCTCTTGTTTCTTTTAGAAGAATGGTTTAAATTTACTTGATCTGTGTTCCTCAATTGTTTATTGACCTATTACGATTTCTGATATATGCAGTGAAATCCGTAAGTACCAGAAGAGTACTGAGCTCTTGATCAGGAAGCTTCCCTTCCAGAGGCTTGTTCGTGAAATTGCCCAGGACTTCAAGGTAGAGTTTGTGCTATTTAATCTTGGCTATTGTCTTATTCGTGTATAGGTTTTTATTGTTAAACTTGGTGATTAATTGGTTCTTTGTTTTCAGACTGATCTGCGTTTCCAGAGCCATGCTGTGTTGGCTCTTCAAGAAGCTGCTGAGGCCTACTTGGTTGGTCTGTTTGAGGACACCAATCTTTGTGCCATCCACGCCAAGCGTGTGACCATTATGCCCAAGGACATTCAACTTGCTAGGCGTATCAGGGGCGAGCGTGCTTAAGTTGATGAACTGTGGCAGTTTTATTGTTGCTTGCTTAGATTTTTTTGTGAAAACTCTTTTAAGTTGGTAATGAAATCTAATAGTAGGGAATGATGTTTCTATGTTTGATGCTTAATTTTGTATGGGTGGGATGGAGGTTTGCTGTAATTGTTGGTTCTGTTTGGCGTTCAGAAAGTCAGTAGTATCTGTTTGAATCTCTCTTGATGTTTTGTTGTCACACTTCTGGTGTTGAACAATATTTCAGAATTTGCCTCTAATGGTTAGTTCAACTACTATTTGGTAATTGTCTCTCCGTGACTAGTGTTTTTGGTCAAATTGGAATTTGGTTGGCATCAATGTATGTGGGAATCCCAGCAGTTTGTGGTATATTCGTGGATGATGCCTTTGTGCTTGTTGAAATTGACTTTGGCTCAAGTGGTCTACTTCAAGTGAGAGACACATCATTACTTTGCCAAGTTAGACCTGTGAACGGTGTCTCAGGAAGTGGTCCTTTGTGATTTATCAACTTGCATATGCATTCTTAATAAGAGAAATTGACCAAAATTTGAGGAACATGTATTTTGATAATATTTGTGTTGCCATGATAGCGACTGGTCTGTTCAAAACATGTAGGGGACAGTAGAGAATAGTGGCAGTACTCTTAGGTATATATATATTGATGAAAATTGAATTCTGATGTTAAAAATTTGCCAACTTCAAGTATTGACCAACATATCATGCCATTAGATATAATACGTGGGTGAGTTATTAGATAGATATAAGAGAGACATCAAAGACTATAGGAATTTGGTTGATCACAGCTGGGGTAAGAGAGGCTGGATCACCAAGCATTACTAGTCGAAATGAGGCATCCATGTCGTATCATATCATGGAAGCAAAATTGAAACATAAAATCATGCAGTTCTGCTTGTTAAAGTCAGTTTAGTGAATCTTACGCATGAATCAATATATGATCCCCACAGATAGATATGAGGTAACTTTATCCACAAGACTATAGTGATTTTTGTCCCAGCACATGCCTCCCACCACCAACAGAATCAAATTACACCTAGTAGCTTTTGTCTGTTGGGATTTGAATACAACAGAATCAAATTACACCTAGTAGTTTTTGTCTGTTGGGATTTGAATTCGAGTCGTTCGGTTCTAACTTTTTTCATTGACACCCTTGGTTGCGTGAATGACAAGTAATTTCAATAGACAAACTACTTCCTATGTGTCTAAAAATCAAGAAATGGCCGACTATTGATTAATTACTCACTACCCCATTAAACTGTTTGTTTTCATTTCAATCTTTAATGTTTTCCCGCCATTTTCCGAGCTCCAAACTCAGTACTTTCCTCCCTTGTTTCCGTACCTTTGAACGTTTCTCTTCAAGAAAACCCCCCAAATCACCTCAACTTATCTACGCAAGCAACTTGAGGATCAACACATTGGCGAGGGGAGGCAAAATTCAATCTGCACGTAAGGTGTTCGATGAAATGTCACAAAGAGATGTTGTTTCTTGGAATTCGATGATTACAGCTTATTGGCAAAACGGGTATCTCAATGAGTCAAAGAAACTCTTCGTATCAATGCCGGAGAGGACTATAGTGTCGTGGAATTCAATGATCGCGGGCTGTGTGGAAAACGATTGCATTGATGATGCTTATATGTATTTTAGTACTATGCCTGAACGGAATATTTCGTCATGGAATGCAATGGTTTCAGGCTATGTTAAGCATGGTATGGTGGAGGAAGCAGCAAGGTTGTTTAACGAGATGCCAAAAAAGAATGTCATTTCGTATACTGCAATGATCGATGGGTATATGGAGAAAGGCGAGATTGACAAGGCGAGATCACTTTTTGATCGTATGCCACAAAAGAACGAGGTTTCATGGACTGTGATGATTAGTGGTTATGTAGAGAACGAGTGTTTCGATGAGGCCAAGGATTTGTTTCAGAATATGCCAGCTAAGAATAAGAGTGTGGTTGCAATGACAGCGATGGCTGTTGGGTACTTCAAGGAGGGACGGGTGGAGGAAGGAAGGATTTTGTTTGACAGAATACTGTCTAAAGATAGTGTTGCTTATAATGCCATGATTTCAGGTATGTAAAGTGTGATGTTCGAGATTTAGATGGCTGTGGTCGATTCTTGTTTTCTTTTTGTATTGGTTTCATTAAATTGATGATTATTGACCTTGTGATGATATTGATCGCAGAAATGGAGAGTTGCTTACCATAATCTTTTACCTAGTAATAGTAGTATCTACTATTCAAGTAATATGAAGCAGTATCTACCCATGGTTTCTTCAGTTCCGTTATGTCCTTTTCTGAGCCTGCTTTGATATGCTTTTTCTTGAGCCGAGGGTATATCGTAAACAACCTCTCTACCTCCCAAGGTAGGGGTATATTGTCGTTATTTCTGCACCATAATCACTTGATTCTGGTCCATAGAGCATCAGTTAATTACAAGCTGAAGCATCTGGACTTGGCATGACAAGAAAACTGAAATTTTGTTAGATCAACTGCTAAATATTTGTTTGGCCGGAAATATGAATGTTTCGTTTTCAAGTTTACATCTAATAAGCATCTAGTTTTACGCTTTATAAATTTAATCAACACTGCTTCAGCTCTACGATACCGAGTCTAAAATCTTCTATTATGAGTGACTATACAGCTTTGTTAACTGTTGGAATGTTTAGGAAATCACCGTATGTGGCGACGATGTCCTCTTCAGCACTCATATAATCATAGTTGATTAATATCTGAGGGATTACTGGATCCCCCGGAGGATGGCAATTCATATAATTGTTTTATCAGGTGTGAATCTACTATATCTGTATTAATTCAGCTGGTATCTCACAGGTTACGCACAAAATGGACGCAGCGAAGAGGCACTCAAGTTACTGGTAGAGATGCTAAGGATGTCTCTTCGACCAGATCAAACTTCATGTGCTTCAATTCTTTCTGCATGTGCTGCTCTTGCATCTCCTGTAGCTGGTAGACAAACTCATGCAATTGTTGTTAAACTTGGGGCAGACTCCAATGTCTCCGCATGTAATGCTCTGATTACTATGTATAGCAAATGTGGCAGCATTTTTGAGTGTGAGTTGGCTTTTGAACTGATCACGAGTCCAGACCTTGTTTCTTGGAATACTATAATTACTGCCTTTGCACAACACGGGTTGTACGAGAAAGCAGTTGCATTTTTGGAGCAAATGGTTCTCAGAGGATGTGAACCAGATGGTATAACATTCCTCAGCTTATTATCTGCTTGTGCCCATGCAGGGTTGGTTAGTCAGAGCGTTTCATGGTTTGATTCAATGATGAAAAACTACAAAATCACTCCGAGACCTGAGCATTACGCTTGTTTGATTGATATACTTGGCCGAGCAGGTCAGCTGGACAAGGCTTACAACATTATCCAAGAATTGCCTTTCGAAGCTGATTTAGCTGCATGGGGTGCCCTTCTTGCTGGCTGTCGTGCTCATTCCAATGTAGAACTGGGGAAGCTTGCTGGAGAGAAAGTCATGGAATTAGGTGGTGATAGTTCAGGGCCTTACATTATGTTATCCAACATATATGCTGACGCGGGCATGTGGGGAGAGGTCACACGAGTGAGAGGCTTGATGAAAGAACATGGCATTCGAAAGCAACCGGCATATAGTTGGACAGAGATCGAAAATAAGGTGCATTATTTTCTGGGAGGGGATATCTCTCATCCAAATATTCAAGAAATTCGTACAGCACTCAAGCAGATGAACTTGCAGATGAAATTCCATGAGAAGGTCTTGGACTTCACCGAATTTTACTTCCAGGATGAACTGAAATACACATGTAATTTGGACGCTCTATGAATGTTCAGGATCACTACTATGCTCATTAAACACCGAGTTCTTGTCCAAGCCAGATGAAAGCATGCCAGATGTACTTAGATACCTGCTATTGATACACTTCGGGCATGAGCATTATGAGCGATTTTCAGGGATGTGATAAACAGTATAGGTGATCAGAGTTTAAACACCAGAGGCTGAAAGATTTTGAAGGGTAAATGGGAGCGGATCTCCCAGTTTCATCGCTAATTGCTCATAGATGATACAGAAACGGAGAGGGCGTTGGCCATTGATGGAGGAAGGAGAAGGGGAAAAAGGGACGCGGCATAGTCATTCGAATACTGCAATATTCAGGTTGATGTTAGAACTATTAGTCTGTAATTAGAACCCTATTGTACTGTTGTTAGAACTTTACATTATTGGATTTATACTTTGCAATGTGATTTTATTTTTTGGAATTGTCCCCTGATGTCAAAGTTGTTGCCATATGATCATGAGATTGTATAATCTACAATAATAATTTATGTCTCGTTTCCTAGCAAGTTGGATCGGCTATATGAATCTGTGGTTGATTGCAACTAACAATGTGAGTTCAGCAAAATTAGACAAGTAAAAGATTTACTTGTTTAGTTTAGCAAATCAAGAGAAATTTACTATTTTCTTTCAATATTATTCTTATTAAATACTACAAATAGTTGAATTAAACTTCTACAACATTATTAATAAATTTAATTTAGTAAATTAAAAATCCCCAATTTATAAATACTTCCGTAAAGAGAATGTCAAGTCAACACAATCCAATGAAAAAATGATACATAGGGCATAAGTTATTGTGCTTATACAGAGACTAATAGTATCACATACTGAAAATTCTAAGAATACACATAATATAAGACAATAGTCGTATGAGGTGAAATCTCACATAACGATTTATGTAACACACAATTTTAAGGGGAAATCAAACTTTGTGTATAAACAAGACTATCCTGAATGGTATTATTATCCAATTCTAAAGGCAATACTTGATCGTCAAATTCAAATGATCCACTAGATATCCTATAATATACTGTTCTTCCTGTATTTGTGATATGTCTAAATAACACTTCATCATCTGAAAACATATACATCGGTGTAACGATTTCATCCAAAATTCTTTAACGCCATACTCTTTCATTATCCATAAATAAAAAATTCCCATGTTATTGTAATAACAAAGCATTCCTTGTGGCAATCCATAAACTATCATATCCATCAAATAAAGAAACTTCAGACATAAATAAAGAACGTTCCCCTGGCGCACTTCCACCCCCTAACCCTCTATCCTAATCCAGCGTCCTCCACACCAACCTATCGAGGGTCATGTGCTCCATAAGCTGTAACTGCTTCATATCATGCCTAATCCGTAGCAATGATATTAAACTTTCCACCTCACGTTTACTACGAATCCCAATGAGAAACAAGCCACCACAACAACAATAGACTCTACCATGCCATGGTGAGTTTAAAGGCCAATCATAAAATGTATGAATATCTAAGGAGAATAAAGAATAAGAATAATCTATTCCTTTTTGAAGGTAGTCTTAGAGCAACAATAAAATTATCTCCGTGTGGTTTATAGATCACGAGTTTGAGCTGTGGAATCATAACACTCCTTGAGTGTCTGATAGGAACAAAAGTTTGTTAAGGTATCTAACTAAATTTTTTGGACAACTTTAAGAGGCTAACAATGACTTAAGCCTGTCATATACTAATACGAGTATTTTTTTGGTAAACAATATATATATATATATATATATATATTTCTATTCTATTTCTATTATATAGAAAATCATGATCAGTGGCGCACACATGATTTTTCATAAGCGGTGTTGCCTTAAAAAAGTAAATAAGAGCGCAAATCATTGCGATGACATTATTATATGAAAAAATTGCACATTTTGGTATATTATTCTTCAACTTGCAATAACCATAAAAATATATTTTGAAAAAGAAGAAGTGATTAGAGGTCAAGAAGTACCTTTTTTAATATATGATGTTACTATTACCAATTATTTTGAAATGCTTAACTTTTTCGGTATCAACTTTTGAAGAATTTAAGTAACTTATTCGTCCTTTCTTTCTAGATAAATGTTGAGATGTTAAATTTGATTTTAAAAGTTTGAAAGATACTTTTAGTAAAAATCCAGAAATAACAAACCAAAATTTTAATTTATAAATTCTAAGTACTTTTGTAAAATACAATAAATAAGAAAACAATGAATTTCTTGAGGTTATTAAAATTCTAACTAAAAAGAAGAAAAAAAAAGGTAAGAAAATTACATGGGAATTGAATCAATGACCTCGCATGGGGAATAGTGGTCCTTTACCACTGAGCAAATTAGCAAGATTAGCATTTTATTATAAGCTAAAAAAAAATAATTTCTTTCGAAAAGCATTTGTTAGAAAAATATACTGAAAATCACTTTTAAAAATTTGGTTACATATTAATTGCTGCTCAAAAGTGCTTTTTTGAATTTATTAGTCAAACATAAACTGTTTTTTACAAAAAATATTTTTAAAAAAAATACTTTTCAAAATAAGCTGAAATCAGAATCTTGACCAAACAGACAATAAGTATAAGTGTCTAAATAGAAGGCCAATATGATCATTCAACTTATAAAGGATATTTTCATAAAAATTATGTTTTAGTTTTATACTTATTTTTTGATAAGAGACTTTTACCTTTTACATATAAAACTTATGTAAACGATCTTCAATTTACACATAAAAAATTTAGAATTTTCTTTTATTTTAAATTTGTTTTATAATAAAATAAGAGATCTCAGCCGGGGGTTGGGGTGTGTCTATTTACTGGATGACAGTGTTGTTGTGCCTTTACTTTCCAACTTGGCTGCTGTTACATGACTCCAATATAATGCAAAGAAAAATAAGCTGAAAGTCAGTCAACCTTACAATTGGATATTTCAGTCAAACTTACCTATTTGTACCCAATCCAACTTGATTTTGTGGTAGAAAATAGGTTGAGGGAGAAAGGTAGTACTCACTTCACTTTATTTCGCTTCAGTTTCTCCTCTTAAAAATATTTGTTTCAATTTAGTTATTTTATTTTTAAAATCAAAAGAAATTTATTCTGTTCTTTTAATACTATTTTTATCATTAAATGACTATATAAAGTGTATATATTTAAATTTATATTTTCAAAGTATACTTAATAGGAATATTTAGTTAAAAAAAGGACTTCTAATAAATATTTTCTTACTTAAAAGAAGGTATCAAATCAACCAGAGCCAACTAAAACGAAACCGAAGTAGATGAGGTATAAGGACTTATAGTGAGAAGGCAGCCAAATAAGTTTAGGAAAGGTAAATAACACAACTTGTCTGAAAAATCCTAAAAGGAATGTCGAATTCAATATAATTTAGGCCACTAGACATAGTTACAGCACACTCCATTTAAAAAAGAATGACATGTTTTGACTTCATAGGAGGTTTAAGAAAATAATTTTTTTTTGAATTTTGTGATCTTAAATTATAATTATGTTAAATATACCAAAATGTTCTAATCTTTTGATATTAAACATGTCAAACGGAGTGTGGAAGTCGCTTTCATACTTTTGCAGAGGACTGATTCAGTGGAAACTCACTTGTAGAGCTCCTATGCACAGGATTCAGGGATAAGCCCGACCACATAGGCATGCCAATAATATGGTAAGGCAGCCCTTGTAACAGTAACCATCTTTACTTTACCAGACATGTTACACTGATTAAGGAAGTTTCTGATGCCCTTTGACAATTCTGTAAGAAAGAGACAAGTGTACTATTGGACATTTAATGTCCAGTTGCTTCTCTGCAATTTCTTCTGTAGTGCGTAGGCTATTCTACCTCAAGTTGATTATTTATCACACTCTTCAAACTCAAACAATCAGTGCTTCTTTCTACAACAAAATGAACATGTTGTTCTCTCACCTTTTCGTACTCTCAGTGTTTATGTTTATGGATCACTTGATCATCTGTGCTGCAACCAACGTTCATGAAAACGTTGCCATTTCATGTGGTGCCTCTGGCAATTTCGCTGGAACAGATGGACGAGTATGGGTTGGAGATGCAAGTTACATTTCTTCACTGCTTCAGTTGAAGGGGAAATCTCTTAAGTCAAGTGTGCCTCCTCCGTTTTCAGATTCAGTTCCTTACAAATCAGCTCGGACATCCCGCCATGAGTTTACTTACCAGTTCTCAGTGAAACCGGGACAGAAGTTCATACGCATGCACTTCAAGCCAGCTTCATACAAAGGTTTCAAGAAGTCTAAAGCCATTTTTACTGTCAAAACAGGCGAGCATACCTTGCTTAGTGACTTCACCCCTACCCTTGCTGAGGGCATGAGCTACTTCAAAAAGGAATTTTGCATCAATGTACAAGAAGAT
The DNA here is from genome assembly GCF_002878395.1 of Capsicum annuum. Lineage (NCBI taxonomy): Eukaryota > Viridiplantae > Streptophyta > Magnoliopsida > Solanales > Solanaceae > Capsicum > Capsicum annuum. Next base: position 6,594,695 of record NC_061122.1, read on the forward strand.
GAAACATTGAGCATAACATTCATACCATCTCGAAAACCAGGCTTTGTAGAAGACACTTATGCTTTCGTCAATGGAATCGAGGTTGTTTCCATGCCTGCCGGTCTGTATTTTACGCCAGATGGTGATGTGGGAGTAACTGTGGTTGGACGGAAGTACAGATTCTACATTGACAACAACACAGCACTAGAGACAATTCAGCGAATAAATGTTGGCGGAAACTCTATTTCATCCTTGGAAGATGCAGCCATGTTCCGGGACTGGGAAGATGACACTAACTACCTGAAAGAAGTCGGTGGCTTTTCAATCAACAGAGCTGTTGCAATCAGATATACATACTCAGCAACTCACATTGCACCGAAAGAAGTTTACCAAACGGCTAGGACAGTGGGTGCACGCTGCCATTCAAATGTTTGTAAGCTCACATGGGACGTTCCACTTGATTTGGGATTCAGATACCTTGTTAGGCTCCACTTTTGTGAAATCGAACCTGCGATGACAAAGGAAGGTCAACGGAATTTCACTATTGTCATAAACAACCAGAAAGCTGAAGAGGAGGCTGATGTGATCAAATGGAGTGGGGGACATGGAATTTCTGTATACAAGGACTATGTTGCCATTATGGAGGGTGATAGAAGGGAAGGTAAGCACAAACTTTCTATAGTTTTGCAGCCGAATTTCGCTACAATCAGTAAACGCAGTAACGCAATCTTGAATGGGATAGAAGTATTCAAGATAAGCAACCCCGACAACAATCTTGGCGGTGTGAGCCCTGTGCATCCTACTACCAGTTCAACACCAGCGAAATCGAAATCCGTGCTGTTTGCTACAAAAAATAAAATTGCAACTGTACTGACATTTGTAGTCACTTTGATCAATGTTGCTCTTTATTACATTAGGTGTAATTCAGAGATTAACTCTGGCAAGACGAATAACAAACTATCTTTTAGAGAGCATCAGTGTCGTCAGTTCTCATTGGATGAGATGGTTAGATCAACCAACAATTTTGATCCTCAGCTTGTCATTGGAAGCGGTGGATTTGGCACAGTATACAAGGGGGATATTGATGGCGGAGAGACCGCTGTAGCAGTTAAGCGACTGAAGCCAGGATCTAGACAAGGGGAGAATGAGTTTTGGGCTGAAATCAAAATGTTACCTATCCACTGCCACGAGAACCTTCTATCCCTAATTGGTTACTGCAAGGAAGGTGATGAGATGTTATTAGTTTATGAATACATGAGTCGAGGAACACTTGCCGAGCACCTCCACAAAATGAACAGAAGTGGTCATAAGAACTCCTCTCTCTCTTGGGAACAACGGCTCAAAATTGCTATAGGTGCTGCACGTGGATTGGATTTCCTTCATACATCTCAAGATAGGGTGATACATCGTGATGTTAAAAGCTCAAACATTCTGTTGGATGAAAACTGGGGGAGTAAGATTTCAGATTTTGGTTTGTCCAAAATGGGACCTGGAAATGAATCAGCTACTCATGTTATTACAGAAGTTAAAGGCACATTTGGGTACCTCGATCCTGAGTACTTCCTGACTAAAAGATTGACATGGAAAACTGATGTATACGCTTTTGGAGTAGTACTATTTGAACTACTCTCAGGAAGGGCGGCAGTTGATATGCAACTGCCTGAGGAGCAACACGCACTTGCAGCATGGGCTAAGCAATGCATCGTGGAAGAACAAGTTCATAAGCTTATTGACCAGAATCTGGCGGGGCCTATCTCATCAACTAGTTTGAAGGCGTTTGTAGGAACTGCAGCGAAATGCTTGGATGATCATCCACATGAACGGCCTCCAATGTCGAAAGTAGTGAAAAGCCTGGAATTAGCATTAGTTTTTCAGCAGAGTGCAGGTGAAGGCATCATTTCATTTGATGACACATCAACATCTCATTCAAAGGTTGGAGCGGAAAGGGCATCATCCATCAAAGAGGGTCGTAATGGCATTGACATAACGAAAAGGAAAGCCATTCCAATGAAAAAGGTAAAATCTAAGGATAGAAGTCTCGATATCGCCTCACCAAGATGGCGGGATTTTCTTGGTCTTTTTCCAAAAGCACCGCCAAAGCCAAAACCTTCACCAACACAGCCACAAGGACTTCACCACTTCTCCCTCTTTAAGATGCTAAAGGCTACAAAAGATTTCCATGAGAGCCTGAGAATAGGTTATCTAGGAGCTGACAACGCATATGTAGGCGTCATAAATGGTCAAAACGTTGCCGTCAGACGGTCACATACTGCACAGTCAAGACTTCACATGGTTAGTGAGTTGCAAGCTAAAACAACAATGACTCCCTTGCCCAGCCATGTGAACATGGTGTCTCTGATTGGATTTTGCAGAAATTATACAGAAATGATCCTTGTCTATGATTATGCAGCTGGAGGGACCGTGCACGATTATCTCCGTGACCCTGATAAGAATCCTCTCCGATGGAAGCAAAGGCTTGAGATCTGCATTGGTGCTGCAGAGGGTTTGAACTATCTTCGGTCCATACTGAAGATAACAATTCTCCATCGCATTTTCGACTCCTCCTATATTTGGTTGGATGAGAATTGTGTAGCCAAAGTTTCAGAGGTTAGCTGGTCAAAAACACGAGGGATCAATAAGGCGGGGGCAGTTCCTGAAGGCGGATATTTGGATTCAGACTGCTTACGAGATGAAAGATTGACAGAAAAATCATATGTATACTCATTCGGCTTGGTGTTGTTCGAAATGCTATGTGCCAATGAAGCATTGAACCATTGGCTGAATGAGGGACAAATCAGTCTAGCCCAATGGATTAAAACATCTTTTATGACCGCGACTGCCCATTGCATTCACCCATGCTTGGTTGGAAGAATATCACCTGACTGCTTTGCGCTGTTTGTAAATACTGCACTTAATTGCCTGCATGACGAGGGTATCAAACGACCATCAATGAGTGATATAATCACAAGTCTCAAGGAAGCACTCAATCTGCAAGAGGCGTACAAGATTACTTAGAAACTGTTGTTTTCGTGCTAATGTCTTTCAGATTATTCTACCAAGTCGGGCAGAGAGGTGAATCGTGTGAATCAAGGATCTGTACTAATCAAAAATAATGTTGCATAATATATGTCTTTTCTTTCCAAACGCTAACATATAATGCTTGTTCAACTTTTCAACCTCGTTAAGAATACACTATTATGTGTGTCAATTAGTAGGTCGATATGTATAAACTATAGCAGAAGACTGAGAGGGTGCATTAACAACAAGTGCATCCACAGTAAAGAGGGGTAACACGTGAATAAACATCCTTCCAAGTTCCAACTAGCTAAAGGAGTAGCTAGAACCAAAGAAAAATTGTTATGATTGACAGTTAATTACGTAGTCTTTGCATTTACGTGGATGTCTGAGATAGATTCTTCCTAAAAAAGCAGGATTATACTGTTTGTAAATGGACATCGTTTTTCTCCCTTGAGTTGTTCTTGAAATCCTGAGCCTCATTCGTGGAATATCTTCTTGATCTGAATAATTCTTCTTGTGCTTCTCCGACTGATGTGAAGCAGACGCAATCACTTTACCCTCTTACATCAATACACAACGCGATACAACTCTAGAGGCATCACAATACACCACATAACCATTAGCTCACCTTGAAAATATGTTCAAGATTACTGTTTGTGTCTAATTCTTTATTACTAGCATTTTCTTTTTAATAATTATCTTGACAAAATATTGAATCTTAGCACATGAAATTTGAAGGTTAGACTTTTGAAACGATACCTGAGGCTCATAGCCAGTGAATCAAAATGACAAAATAAATATCCATAAAAAGTTATACTTTCTATCCTTTCTTACCCTCTTTAATCGACATTCTTTTCCCTGTAAATTTACTCTTTTTATGCTTTAACATTTTGGTTATATTTGTTACGTGAATATGATTTTGAACTATTCAACAACAACATATCCAGTGTGGTATGGGGAGAGTGAAGTGTAAGCAGTCCATGCAACTACCTCAGATGAAGTAAAGAGTTGGCTCATGACAATAAAAGTATAAAACGACATTATAAAAACAAAAGAGAACATTACGAGATCTCAGTTGTTATTACCTACTTATGTTTGATCTCTATATGACATTTATTTCTGCTCACAGATATCTTGGATACAAAAGCTGCATGTTTTTTATAGCTTCAATGTTAATATTAGTTCGTTCTCCATCTAACTACAGAAGAACTAAGAAACAAAAGAGAACTGTATAATATGACTATACTATTCCAATGATAAAGTCACTTGTTCTTTGAATGGCATTTCTCTAGGACTTGTCTAAATGAAACACTATATTGGTTAAGGGTGACATTCAGGAACACGGATCATGCCCGGATATGGCGAAGGATATTCTGAGAGATATAGACTAGTAATACTCGCAGCACTGGTGTATGCAATTTGGAGGCCAAACAAATGAGGCAATGTGGAACCACAAAGTAGCCAGATCACCCAACGTAATATGCCAACAGATTAAGGAAGAGTGTGTTGACACAGGATCCATAGGCACCAAATGCTAAACGAAATATAAGGAAAGACAAAGAGTGTATAGATAAATTGTATAGATGAGACAATATAATAGATTCTAGAGCAAATCCACCTGGTGGGGAGGCCTAAGACTATGTAGAAACTGAGGGATAGTTTGGATTGATCTGAGATGTAAACAGCTTCTTGTTGGTGACTAATAAGATTTTTTTTTAATTACTGCTAAAATGTATTAGTTATTGATCACTTTTCTGAGTTAGCTCATTAGCTCTTTTACTGTTTTTCTGGTTGGTACTGTTACATTGATAAAAGGTTGGTTAGCCAAGTTAGTGGAGGCACCAAGTTAGTGGTTGCTGATTAGATTAGTTATCCAAGTTGTTAGAGTTAGTTAGGAATGTTCTAGAAGTTCATGTGACATACATGTGAGCCTATAAATAGCAACCATGCTCCCTTCATTGTATTCTCTCACCACTTGAATAACAATCTCTTAGCACTTTCCTTTCTTCTCTTCTCTGCTTCAATGGCTTCCGTGTGTGTGTGTGAGCATTGTAATGCATCAGTTTAACATGGTATCAGAGCAACGATCCATGGAGGTTTAGAAAAAGTATCAATACTCCATTTTATTTTGGATTCTGTGCTACTATCAGTAGGAAGAAAGTAGATCTCTATTTTTTGTAAGCTGGAGTTGGAATTCTGAGTAAGAAAGTAATGACACCTAAGATTGATCCAACAAATCCTTTGTCTCTGGGAGCATCGGATGTTGCTAATGCTGTATTGATTCCAATTAAGTTGATTGGATTAGAAAATTATGGAATCTGGAGTAGATCCATGAAAATTGCATTACTAGGCAAACGAAAATATGGTTTTGTGACTTGCATGTACAGAAAAGATATGTATAGAGAAGATCTTCATGAGCAATGGGAGACATGTAATGCAGTTGTGTTGTTTTGGTTGATGAGTTCAGTAAGTGCTGAGTTGCTGAGTGGCATTGTGTATGTCACAAGTGCATTTGAAGTATGGGAAGATCTCAAGGAAAGGTTTGACAAGGTTAACAGAATGAGGTTGTATCAATTGCACAGAGAAATCAACAATCTTCATCAAGGAACTGATTCTGTTTCTACATATTTTACAAAGCTGAAACTCTCTGGTGTGAGTATAATGCTGTGATCCCAGCACCATCTTGTGCTTGTGCCAAGTCCAAACACTATGCAGATCACCTAATTCAACAGAGGTTGATACAATTTTTGAGTGGGTTGAATGAATCTTATGATCAAGCTAAGAGGTAGATACTCGTGAAAGGAGTGACAGCTACTCTTAATCAAGCATATGCAATGATAGTTGAGGATGAGATTCAGCAGCTGACTTGTACTGTAGTAACTAGTGATAAGACTGATCCCATAGCTATGCAGGTAAGCAAAAATTTTGCAGAAACAAGTCATAGTGGTCAAGGTTATAAAGGGAAGAGATGTGATTACTGTCATCTAAATGGACACACTAGAGATGCTTGTTATAAGTTGATAGGATATCCTGCAGATTGGAAATATAAGAAGAAAAGAAAACTACAATAGCAATCTAAGGTGATCATATCAGTCAAGATTTAGTGGATATGGATATCAGGCCACAGGACAATCCAACAATCAGTTCTCAGCTCATAACTTCACTGGAACCAGTTAAGAAAGAACACAAGTTACACAAATATAGCAGGCTCATCTAGTGGTCAAGATAGTCAAGGGGATTGGTAAGGAGAAATGGGGATTGTACATTCTTAAGAAGGTCTGTGGATTGAATGAAGCACACGAAAGAAGTTCTCAATGGCTACTGGTTGCAGAAGTAGATATGCAAGACTGTAACTTATGGCATAGAAGGCTTGGGCACCCTTCTTCTCAGGCTTTGCAATCACTTAGTCTAATAAGACACAAAACAGACTTAGAGGTTCTAAATAAATGTCATGTTTGTCCATTAGCTAAACAAATTGGAATACCATTTTCTGTCAGTGATTCTAGAGCTGTGAAGCCTTTTGATGTAGTACATATGGATCTTTGGGGGCCTTACAAAGTCCCTACTTTTGATATGAAGCACTACTTTCTGACTGTAGTAGATGATCATAATAGGTACACTTGGCTTCACTTGTTATAGTTGAAATCTGAATGTACTGTGGCTGTTAAAAACTTCTTGAATTTGATAAGAAATCAATTTGGTGCTCAAATAAAAGTTCTCAAATTAGATAATGGAACAGAATTTATAAACTCACAATGTAGAGAGTTATTTTAATCCTTGGGTGTATTGCATCAAAGTAGCTGCCCCTACATACCACAACAGAATGGGATTGTTGAAAAAAAGCATACGAAAATACTAAATATTGCTAGAGCTATCAGGTTTTAATATCAGATGCCTATCAAGTTTTGGGGATTGAATGTCAAGGCTGCAATTTAAATTATGAACAGGTTACCTTCTTCATCTATCGGAGGTAAGAGTCTGTATGAGGTGCTATTCTGTAGCATTCCCTCACTGACACATCTCAGAGTTATTGGCTATAAGTGTTATGCCTCAGTACTACCCAGAGGAGATAAGTTTGCTGAAAGAGCCAAGCCTGCAGTACTCATGGGATATTCTACTTCTCAAAAAGGCTATTTGTTGATGGAATTGCTTACTAACAAACTATTTGTTACAAAAGATGTTGTGTTTCAAGAACACTTGTTCCCTTTTACAGACAAGACTACTTCAGAGTTGTCTATTGACTTTCTCACAATAAGTGAGAATGAATGTACAGATACAGATATGGATGATCATATAGATTCACCTGTTATACCAGAGTCTTGTCACCAGATGCCTATGTCTTCAGATGAGAATATGAATATTTTCAATGTTCCAGCCAAGATACTAGATGATGCTCCCTCCAACTCATCAGATGCTACTGTATCATCCTCACAACCTGAAGTACCTGATGTACCTGCACCAAGAAAATCAATCAGAGTACACAAGCAACCTACTTGGATGATAGATTTTGCAACACAAGGAAAGGGAAAAGGAACAAGATATCCCTTAGTCAATTATTTGTCTTATGCTGGGACTAGTCTTAGTTATCAGTATTTTGTGTTCAATTTTTCAGTATTAGTTGAACCTCAATCATATAATCAAGCAGTTAAGGATGAAAGGTGGATTAAAGCTATGAAAGCAGAGGTGAAAGCACTTAAAGATAATCATACTTGAGAGGTAGTTGACTCGCCATAAGACAAAAATATCATAGGGTCAAGATGGGTATACAAGATCAAGTATAAGACCAATGGAGTGGTTGAAAGATGCAAAGCCAGACTAGTAGCTAAAGGATACAGTCAGCTAGAAGGGTTGGACTATCATGATACTTTCTCACCAGTAGCAAAGATGGTTACTGTGAGAAATGTCATTGCTCTAGCAGTTTCAAAAGACTGGTGCATGTACCAGATGGATGTCTATAATACTTTTTTGCAAGGTGATTTAGATAAGGAAGTGTATATGGAATTATCATATGGATTAAGAAAGAAGGGACATACAAGGTTTGCAGATTAGTGAAGTCCTTATATGGACTTAAACAGGCTTCCAGACAGTGGAATATTAAGCTTACTACTGCTCTACTTAAGGCTGGTTTCTCTCAAAGCACATATGATTATTCTCTTTTCACTTTGAAGATATCAGAAGGAATGGTGGTCATATTGGTATATGTAGATGATCTTCTTGTAACAGAAAACAATGATGCCATAATAAATGAGGCAAAGGGAATACTATATCAGCAATTCAAACTTAAAGATCTTGGAGAACTAAAGTATTTTCTAGGCATTGAAGTGTTGAGATCTACAAAAGGGGTTATATTAAACCAAAGAAAGTGCATTTTGGAGCTCATTGCTGACACAGGACTTGCTGGTGTAAAATCAACCCTTACTCCAATGTAAACCAATGCCAGGCTGACATCAATAAAAGTAGACAATGTTGTGGGAGTTACAGACGATGCTATTCTTTAAGATGTTACGTCCTATCAAAAGTTGGTTGGGAAGCTAATGTATGCAACTATTACAAGACCAGACATCAGCTATGCAGTACAAAATTTAAGCCAGTTTATGCAGCAACCTAAAATGTCTCATTTGGAAGCTGCAAATAGGGTTATGAGATATTGAAAAGCACTGTGGGACAAGGTGTTTGGCTTAAGGCTTAACCTACATCTGAGTTTGTGTGCTGGTGTGATTCAAATTGGGCTGCATGCCCAAAAACAAGGAGATTTATTACAGGTTATATAGTATATTTTGGTGGTTCTCTAATATCTTAAAAGTCTAAGAAACAACACACAATATCCAGAATTTCAGCAGAAACTGAATATAGAAGCATGGCTTCATCTTTATCAGAAATCACTTGGCTAGAAGGTCTGTTTTCAGAACTAAGTGTATTTATTAGTAAACCTATCACAGTATTCAGTGACAGCAAGTCTGCAATATAGTTAGCAGCCAATCCCATTTTTCATGAAAGAATAAAGCACATTAAAGTTGACTGTCACTTCATCAGAGACAAATCAAGGAGGGATTGGTTCAGCCTGTGTATGTTCCAACCAATCACCAAGTTGTTAACATCCTTACCAAAAGTTTGACTCAAGATCAACACCTACACCTTATGAGCAAGCTTGGTGTATTAAACATTTTGCACCCTTTATCTTAAGAAGGAATGTTAAAATGTATTAGTTATTGATCACTTTTCTGAGTTAGATCATTAGCTCTTTTACTGTTTTGTGGTTGTTACTGTTACATTGATACAAGATTGGTTAGCCAAGTTAGTTAGTGAAGTTAGTGGAGGCACCAAGTTAGTGGTTGCTGATTAGATTAGTTATCCAAGTTGTTAGAGTTAGTTAGGAATGTTCTAGAAGCTCATGTGACATACATATGAACCTATAAATAGCAACCATGCTCCCCTCATTGTATTCTCTTACCACTTGAATAATAATCTCTTAGCACTTTCCTTTTTTCTCTTCTCTGCTTCAATGGCTTTCGTGTGTGTGAGCATTGTAATGCATCAGTTTAACAATTACACATCTCTTGATCTGCAAATAATTCTCGATGTGTGTTACACTCTTGGAGTTTTGATGAGTTACAAACTATTTCATGAAGGACCTGATCGACGGCCAAAGTCAGTGTCTATGGGACTTGGTCCCATATGAAAGTGTTTTCTGAAGACGACAGTTGACTACAGATGGAAGTTGTACCTTTTTGCAGAAAGTTGGTTGCGCTACAGTAGAGGTATCCAACCTCGACCACTGGGAGAAGTTCTAGGTTTTGTTGTCTCATATAAAGGTACTACTCATACACAACAAAACCTAGTTTTTCCAAATCAAGATTTTTCTCTCAAAAGCACAAGCCATCTTTATGAACACTGCTCATACTTCAACAAGGGACCTGATCAAGTGCTCACTTAGTCTTGTTATATCTTGAGTCTTTTGTGTTTTGCTCTCATATTGTAAATCTACTCCTGAGCTATAAAGGATAGTAGATGTGTAGCTTCTCCAAGTCTTAGTGTTAGTTGCATCAGTTAGAGTTAGTTGATCGAGTCATTTGTAAACCGGTTAAGTTTTGCTTTCCACCTTGGGTAGAGTTACTTAGGACTAGTGACTAGAGTTGGTCAGTTGTGGTATGATAGAGTTACTACACTTGTCTTATTGTAGAGTTATTACAAGAGGTTGTGATTATTGGAGTTTTTTAATCTCTTAGTTGCTTGAAGATTAGTGAAGCTTTGGGAAATTCAATAAGACAGGTCGTGGTTTTTCCACGTAAACATTGCATGTTCTTTAAATTATTTCGTTGTCTCTCTTCCAACCTTTACCTTACTGCATCTGTTGGTTTAGGGACCTGGTCCCCTTTGGACTTTGGTGGACTCATACATTTCATCAATGTGAAAACACAGAGCCAAGGAGCTGATCTTTAATAGGAAAAAGAGTGGGCGTATAGCATTCTAAGATCTCAATTACGAGAAAGAAATCAGACCTATTCATACTTGTGCACTATTCAAGGATTTTCCTCTGGTTATAAAGCTGAATATATTTTGCTATAGATTTTTTCTTAAATGATTATTTACTAAGATATCTGTGGAACTACAAAAATATTAGTTCTGTCAAAAAAGTTATTCTTGACTTCTTCTTTGACTAGGATATTTGTCACTCTGTTTTGTTCTCTGAAGCTATGTCGCATCTCTGGCCTAGCGGCTCTTCAATTCAAGAACCTGCATTCATCAAAGATAACATATTAAAATGAAGGTTACCTTCTTTTAGGCATGATAATGACTTCCTTTGAATCTATGTTTATTTCGACGGGAAGAAAGTTATTTTCTTATGCTATATACATTGCTCAGTATTACAAATGAAATATGAAATCGTCATATAATTTTTGCAATACCAACTTAGAAAATTTTAAATCATAATCTAATATTTGCGCATAAAATTCTTAATTTGGTCTAGAAAGATTCATAAATTACAAAACAAATAAATAAATAAATTCATTAAACAATTATTCCAACCAAAAAAAAAAATTATAAAGCCTTTTAAAGCATGATGTAAAGATTTTAATTAAGCCTTATCAATTGTAAAATTTGATCTGTTCCACAAGGACTCCATCAAAAGTTATCTGCTTTGAGCAATAAACAAAGAAAAAATCTTCTTAGGAAGCTTAGTCTTTAAATAAGTATTACACAAGCGTTGCGTGTGAATTTAAATTAATCAAAATTTTAATATCTATATCAAACATCAAATTAATTTAAAGATCGACCCGGTATCATAATAGGAAACTTGCAATAGACGTGACACCACAATAAATTTCTCCAATGACATTTTCTGACTTTTATTTATTCGTATATTAATTCTTTCCATCTTTATTCGTTTAATTTTTTATTTTGAAATAGTATATAATAATATTTGTTCAATTTATAAAATCAATAGATAATATATATTTTTATCCATTTTATTCTTAACATTAAATATGATTTATTCTTTAATATATTTTTTAAAGTGTTAAATTTATTATATTTAAAGGATGATATGATAAAATTATTCTTATAATTTACGTACTTCTTAATCTATGTGTCAATAGAAAAGTGGATGATGGACAAAGGAGTATAATTTTCCAATGAAGTAGGTAAACATAACGCCAATTTTATTGTCAAAGCTCACAAGATTTATTAAATTACAGTACTTATTAGAGATAATAATTCATTAATTTGAAATTAATCAATTATTAAATCCAGTGGGTTGAAGTAATTAATTAATTGAAACTAATTCCAACGTCATGTTTGCCGGCCCCTAGACAAAGTCAGACTCTCTCAATTTCTAAGCATTTTCCATGTCTCCATATATTAATAAAAAATAAATTAATTAACTCAACATTTCAAATTTATAATTACTTATACACAAACTTTCCAAAAATATTGATCTAGATGTAGATGCCTAAAATTGGATGTTTACAAAGTACTTCTCCGTCTCAAATTATTATTGTGTTTACTTTTATGAGTTTCTTAAAAAAAAAATAATACAAAAGTTGTTTTGTCAATTTCTCTTTATTTATATCTTAAGATATAATTTTCAATTCTTCATTATATATTTACCGTATTAGGGTGTTTGTAGTATTGAAGAAGAAATACTTCAAAAGGGAAAATGAGAAAAATTAATTATTTTCCTTTTGAATCTTAAATGACAAATAATTTAAAATAATTATTATAAAAAATTATGACGGATAATCTGAAACGGAAGACATAACTAGTTATATGTGGCTTTTGGGGTCAATTAAAGCCTAGAAATACTTGGCTTTTGCATATTTCATGAAAATTAATATAAACTATTTTAGTTAATCCTTATTCAGATAAAAGGTAATATTTATGAAGTCAAGATTTATTTTTTTCTTTATTTGGTCAAATACAAAACAAGAAACTTTTATAATACATTTTATATAGTTTCTACTTTCTATATATGAAAATTACATTTCAAAAGATTCTTAATGGATATCTCAATTAACATCGAATATTTACTATTCATGCTATGTATAACGAGGAATTGTTTTATGTGATTGAATTACCCTTTCAAAGGGAGTGAAGGGAATATTATATGGTATATATTATAGAATTAGTATCATTATTTCGTAAAAAGAATAAGATTTATGCTGGTCTCTTGGGTATTTTATATAGTTTATTTAGAAATAAATAGATATTATTCAGGAGTGAAAATTATTTTCCCTCTCAAGTTTATTTTAAAAATTAAACTCTTTCCTCTACTTTGAAAAATAAGCCCCCCCCCCCCCCCCCCTCTTACCTTGATAATGTCTATTTAACCTTGTCATTAGCAATATCTTCTTATAATATGCATTATTTATTTTAATCAAATATTTATATATTTTTATTTAAAAATTTTTAGTATAACCTTTTTAATGAACTTGTCACAAAAGCTAATGTTATTTTTATGATTGTTATTTTATCAAGATAACGCACAAGTATTTTTCGTATCCCCCAAAAGAAGTACAAAAATATTCTGATATTTGACGGTCAGATCAGCAAAAATGAGTTTAGGTGGTAATAGATCTCCCTTAAAGTTTAAGTGTGTCATAACAACTTCAGATATAGTTTAATTTAGGGGTACCTCGTCCCTTATCTCTTATTTTACATACATTAAGTGTGTGCGTGTGTAATATATATACATATATATATATATATATATGCGCATGAATTTCGATATACTCCTTAGGTTCTTTTTTACTTGTCACTTTTTATTTTTTCGGGTCAACCTGCATAATTTTTGACAAATATTTTAATATATATTTTTTTATTTTATTAATATGAAGAAGGATTGCAACTTATAGCATTTTTCATATATTTTCTGATCATCTAAATTTTAAATTTAAATATTAAATTATACATCTTAAAGTGTTGGTCAAGTTTCATGTAGGTTGACCTCAAAAAGCGAAATAATGACAAGTAAAAATGAACAGATGGAGTATATATTTATAATATAAGTAAACTTTTGAATTAATTTAGTATAAAATATATCTCCATTTTTATTATATGTTATATATTACATGCATTGAAATATGTTTATGAAATTATTTTTATTTGTTATTTTCACTAGTATAAATAGATATTATTGTTTTAATTATTATTAATAAATAAATTTTCATATCATGGTCATTTATTTCATTTAGAACATCACTAACTTGTATGCTTAATATATGTTTCTCACGTTTTTTATCTAGAAAATAATTTTCTTTTTATTTACAAAATTTACTATATATATTAAAAATAAAAAATATAATAATTTTAAAGAGGTAAAGAAAATAAAGATTAATAGTGTAAGGGTAAAATAGGTATTTAAAAAAGATAAGTAGGAAAAAGGGGGGAGAATGCTTATTGTTTAAAGTTGAGGGGGAGTTTGATTTTTAAAGTAAAGTTGAGAGGGGAAATAATTTTCACCCTATTATTCAGATAAATATCCTTCCGTCTAAATTTATGTTTTTTTTTTTTTCTCCGATGATTTATTTAACTAATTTTTGAAGCTAAATAAGATTAGATCAATGCAATATTTTATAACGTCGATGTTCAAAAACTAACTTCTAGTTCAAAAACTATATAATAAGTACTAACATGTACTCGCATGAATAGTCAATATACTTATAAGATGGCATGTACGCCATCACTACAAAGCAAAAAAAAAAAAGAAATCAAATAAATATATGTTATTGAATGGATAGGAATAAGCAATACCACAAATAAAAGAAAATAAGAACACACAGATTTTACGTGGAAACCCTTGATGGGAAAAACCACGGGCAGAAGAAGAGGAAATTCACTATAATAGAGAGGAATACAAGGAGGAGACGAAAGTCTCAATGACGTATATTAAAACCGTCAAAAACAACCCACTAGATTGCACTTATATAATACGTGCGTACAAATAAATTAAAACCCACTATCGGCCCGATCTCTATGCTACCAGCACGAACCCCCCAAAAAATCTCAAACATGGGTCGTACTGCGTTCTTTCAGGGCCGGATCAACAAAATTCGGGTCACAAATTCTAACAATATATTTATAATTTTATCAATTAAATTTAAGGGCCTCGTCTTCCCATTGAGCCGCCCCTGGAGACGGGTGCTTATCATTCTTGCAACTCCCTCTTGCAGAGGTTCGAAAAATAAATTATGTATTAAGTTTTTTTTTTTAATCAAGATATCGTGTGCTCCATATACGTCAGTACTACTATTATGTAATTAAAGTATTAAACAAACTTAGGACATTAAAGTTTCGAAGATGAAAAAAATGTTTGTAGAAGTTTGTTAAAGTTTGAAAATTTCTGAGTTTTCAAGTTGAAAAATTCACTTGTATTACGTTTTCAAATGGATATTTTGATATGTCACTTAAAGATATTAAAATAGCATCCATTCGTAAGTTGCTAATGAAACATAAACACTTGGAAACTTCATGCAATTAATTAAAACAAAATTTGGGTGGAAGTTGTGTTAATTAAATTTCAAAAGTTGACCTTAACTAAGGGTAATTTGTGAATAGAGTTGCTCGATATCTATGCTTATGAAAGAAGTACATATTTCATAAAATTTGTTGAGATACGTGTAGAGTGATTCCGGGCATTAAGGTGATCAAAAAAGGCATAATATATTTACAGTCATTCAAACATGGTCTCAGTCGACAAATAGTACACTCCAACTTT
Source organism: Capsicum annuum (assembly GCF_002878395.1). Taxonomy (NCBI): domain Eukaryota; kingdom Viridiplantae; phylum Streptophyta; class Magnoliopsida; order Solanales; family Solanaceae; genus Capsicum; species Capsicum annuum. The sequence continues at coordinate 6,609,906 of NC_061122.1, forward strand.
AAGTATGCAAATCTAGACACCTTAATTCGTCTTTACCGTGTTAGCTAAACATTCCAACTTATACAGGTGATCATCTAGACACCACAATTCGTTTCACACTGTTAGTTAAACACTCAAGCTTACAAAATGATCTAGACACCTCCATAATTTATGTACCGCATCAGTACAGTGACTGTGTCAGAATTTTCACTAAAGGATTCAAAATCGAAAAGTATAAGCACATGAACTAACCAAAGAGGTTTCAACATAAACTATAAATGAAAAAAAAATAATTTTAACCATGTATAAATCGTAAAAACTTTCACCAATGGGAGATCGAATGAAACCCCTAGCCATAACGTGGCTCCACCCCTACACATAGCATCAGGTTTCTACAAAACACAATAGAGATGTGTTGGAGCATCCTGTTGCCACTCAAGACCAAGTTAAATTGTCTACATTAAAAGTTAAAGTGCTCACTTATCAGTTTAAGTAAAATTTGAGTTTAAGTAAAATTTGAGTGTTGGTTCATGTATTATCCTTAAAAAACAATGACTCCAAAGCTTTACAAGTGAAATATGAACATTTGAAAATTTGATGCATGTAATTAATTACCATATTAAATCCATAAAGTTGACCTTAATCAAGCACCATTTAGTCATTTCACATAGATCCTTTACCATGTCTGCAAAAATGTTCTTTTGTAGGTCACTTTCACACCTTTTGCCGTTACATTTTTTTTTTTTTTTACCAAACAAAACCCCCGCCAACATCGGACTTTGTCATAAACCATAATAAACTTTCAAACACAACCTTTTTTTCCTCAAAAATACAACAAATAAAATCTGAAATTTTTTTTACTATATGCTCCTACTACTATTAATATACACAAAAAAGGTGGAATTTTCTTAATTTTTGTGTTGATTTTTCCAAGAGAAAAAAGTGATTCAAACACGTAACCAAGAAAAAATGTTACGTTCAAAATCAAGGTACACACATTATAATATTTTTCCTTGTTATTATCATTATATAAATATAATTTTTAAATTTTTTTTTATATTTTATATGTTGATATTATCTAAAATGTTGTATGTATATGAGTGTAAATAATTCATTTGAAGTAGAGAGATTTTCTCGGATTTGTTTGTTAAGGTTTTTTCATTCATGGGTTTCTCTTTTCTTGATTATTAATATTTTTTTTAACAAAATAAAAGATTATTTTTTTTTAATTAAAGATTGAAATTTTTTTTTGATGTTTTTGAGAATTTGGTAGATCTGGGGCCATTGATTTTGGACAAAAAAGTAATTCTTCAAGATTTTCAAGAACATTTTCTGCATCAAAGCTATGTAGAGGTGATGTTTTGGGATGTCAAATTGATTCAAACGCAGTTGTTTCAAGGAAAAAACCATCCAAGGTTGACAATTTATTTGAGGTAATTATTAATTTTCATTTTTTTTGTGTGATTTTATTGGAATTTTGATATTATTTTGTTGGTATAAGGAGAGTTTTTGGCCATGATAATAATTGTGAGTATTTGAAAAAAAAAATTGTTTTGTTTCCAAAGTGAAAAATGATATTTGAAAATTGAAGTTTGTGTTAATTGGAGTTGTTTTTAAATTTTTGTGAGTAATTTGGAGTGGAAATAATTTTTTGGTGTTTTTTAAATTCTTGCAAATTATAGAATTCAACTTCAAGTTGAATTTTATGACCAAACGTGTAATTCAGAATTCAACTTTAGAAAAAAGTAAAAAAAAATAAAAAAATTCTAATCCTTGGTGTGCTATGGTTACAAGTTGAATTTCGGATTTTTATGATTAAACGTATTTTTCAGAGTTAAATTCCAGAAAAATATTTTAAAAAAAAAAAAAAAGTCATGCCCAAACTCCCCCATAATATTGTTATATGTGTTTTGATTAAAAAGTTGAAATTTTTATTAATTTTTTTTGGTGTTTGTAGGATCAAGTGAATAGTAGAATTTTGGTTATGAAAGAGCAAATGGGACATGTTGAAGAGGAGTTAAGGGAGACTAAAGAGCAATTAGATTTTGTTGAAGGTGAAAAAAATAGAGCAATTCTTGAAATTAGAGAAATGAAAAAGTTAGCTAATGAGGCTAACATGAAGCTAAATGAAGGATTATCACCTAAAAAAGCAGGTGAACTTATAGCAGAACTCAAAGTTTTGAGGGAATTTCATGCTAAAACACAAGAAGATATGAAGGTTAAAGACAAGAATATCGAGTCGTTGAAGATGGAACTCGAAAGGGTGAAGAAATATGAGGTTAAGTTAGAGGAAAAAGATGTCGCGTTGGGTGGTTTGAGAGAGGAGATGGATCGCGTTAAAGCATCTGAGGTTAAAGCGGTAGAAGAATTGTTTGTTCTGAAGAAAAAAGTTGAAGAGTTGGAGGTCGAGTTGGAGAGTAGGAAGTTGTCTGAGTCGAAGATGTATGATTCGTTTGAGTCACAAACGAAGCAGTTTGAACGTGTTAAGATTGAACTTGAAGAGGCTAAGGTCGAGATGGCTTCACTTCACGAGAAGGTTGAGTCTTCATCGAGGAGAAATAGTGGGCGTTGGAATGGTTATAGCAATGGTGAGATAGCGAATTCTGTGAAGAAGGAACTTGAAAGTCTCAACTCCGAGCTTGCATTGGTGAAGGAGGATGTGGCTAATGCGCAAGAGAGGGAGAAAATTGCCTTGTCGAAGGCTAAGAATTTGAACGATGAGATAAGCTCGCTGAAAAATGAAGTTAAGTTTGCTAGCGAAGCAGAAGAGAAAAGCAGAAAGGCGATGGATGATTTAGCATTAGCGTTGAAGGAAGTTGCTACTGAGGCTTCCGAGGCTAAGGAGAAACTTGGTGCTACGGAATTAGAGTTAGAACAAGTGAAAGAGGAAGAAGGGAAACTGAAAGAGATGATAAGAAGCACCGAGGCTAGGTATCAAAAGCTCTTGGATGAAGCGAAAAAGGAAGCAGATCTATACAGAAATACAACAGAGAGATTGAGATTAGAGAACGAGGAGTCACTTTTGGCGTGGAATGGAAAAGAAATGGGGTTCATCAGTTGTATAAAAAGAGCTGACGAAGAAAGAGCCTTGGCTCAGCGTGAGACTGAAAGGCTCACGGAGTCACTTAAAGCAGCCGAGGCTACATCTGAAGCAGCTAATGAAGAAAAGTTCAAGTTGAGAGACATATTGAAACAAGCTATTAATGAAGCCAATGCAGCAAAAGCTGCAGCTGGCTTAGCTAGAGATGAAAATTCTCAACTCAAAGATCGCCTGACCGAGAAGGAAGAAGCCTTGCATTTCATCACTAAAGACAACGAACGCCTTAGGACCAACGGGCCAGCAGCTTCTCATGACAATGTCAAGGTACCTAGTGAAATGGTCGAGGATCATGAAGGACACCATAAAGCCAAGACAACTTTCAAAATCGATCTTACTGAGCTGAAAATTGAAAAACCTGAGGATTTTCAAGACGAGACACTTAAGGGATCGATATTTGATCCAACATCAGTCACACCAAAGTCTCAGCCTCGTACACCACGTAACTTATCTCAATGTAGAAGAGCATCTGCACCGGACTTAGCAGACGAGGCAGGAAAACCAAATGCAAATCCGGATTATAACCATCTCGATGATTCAGATAGCGATAGGAATCTTAGCAGTAGGAGAAAAGCTTTGTTTCGAAAAGTTGGTGACCTAATAATGAAGAAAAGTTTCCATGTTTAAGAGAGAACCATTTTCTGAATAGCAGGAACCTTTTGTAATATAAGTACAGCTTGAATAGTACAGTTATTGAACAATCTTACGATGCTATAAAAATGTGATTGCATTTTATACATGAAATTTGCATCCTCAAATACTATGTTCCTCTTCATGCTCTTGTTTGTTTATTCTATAATATTAGTTCCCGTTTCGCCATAGATTTTGATGTTGAAACTTGAAGATTTGAGTTCTTGAAGTTGTGTTCGGACTTCGGAAGATAAATCTTCAAATTTGATCCGATTTCATGGCCGAACAAATATTTGAAGATAGATTTTTAAAATCTGATCCAAAATCTAGTGTTTGTGATCCCTTTATTCGTGCCTTTCAATAGATAGTACGTTACTCCATAAGTGATCAGTCCTAGCGTGAATTCAAAATTAATCGAGATAGTGAATTTCAGATACCAAATGGTTAATCAAATTTAGATTTTTATTGATTTCAACAAACGCAGATTTTCAGTATTTCAAAGTACGTCTTTTGATAAGGAGCGGTTTACTCCCTCGGCGGTCCTTTCCTTTGTGAATTCAAATTAGTCAGACTAAATCAATGAATTTCAAATACCGAATGATTTTGGGGCCATAATTTCCAGAATAAAACATCACAACGGTCTGCATTGCCCTTTTCGTTTTGTCAACTTGTGATTATTAAACAATTCTATTATCAACAAAATAATTTGTTGGTGGTCAAGTGTTTGGAGATCAATTTATTTCTTTGCTTGTGACATTGTTTTTTCATTAAAAACAGTTCAGTCCAAGATTCTTCGACACCATAATGTTTCATGTCCCATAACTTAAAAGTACCATCCCCTTGACGATATTGATGTTGAGCAGAATGATAGCAAGGCATTCCTCCGAATACTGAAATGGCAATAATCCGGTCATAACAGAGCGCTTGCTGTAGTAAGGTAATCTCTCCGCGCAACTCATTTGAAACACTAAATGTCACCACAGTATAACGTCTAGATCCTATCGAGCCAAGCCAATGAAATGCTCCGTGCAGAAATGCTAAAGAATCCATTAAGAGGTTTCAAAGGATTCAGCACAAATACAGTTCCACTATATGTTGATCAATATATCTGCAAGAATCAGTTTTCAGCGTAAAAATGTCATAGCGCGTATCATAACGACTAGCATCAATCTAAAGGATTGTATAGTCATCGCTAGTTACATCATATCCTAATCCATAAGTAAAAAAAGGGCAAGGCCAACCCGGTGCACTAAGCTACCGCTATGCGCGGTGTCCGGCTGCACGGGCGGATCTTTGTACATGGGTGAGGGTGCCACGACACCCGGTAACCTCGATTGAAACGTCGTATATATATGTGTATACACAGAAGAAATTAAATTTAAATTAATCTTGCCACACTTAAGAACAATCAACTAGATAGTGCCGCTGGCAAGGGGAGCTTCTTGCCACCCAACTTATCTCAGAACTAAACTTTATATTGTCTGTAATAAAAATATATATAAATAGTAAATTGTTTTAAAAACTTAAGTTTTAAAAATGATTTATTATCATGCTAAAGTTTTTTTAAATTTAAAGATCAGTTTAATCTTTCATCAAAGTTCACGCTAAGTGAAGATGACTATATTGAAACTATAATTTTTACTCCTTCACAATTATATATCTATAACAATATAAAAAGCTAATGGAATATGAATATGTTGAAGTAACGATATTAGATGGTTTATACAAAGTTTGATTTTTTAACATGATTTTTTTTTCTCAGAATTTTAGAGTAAATTTCTCTTATTCGTAAAAAAAAGTTGAACTAATTAGGTATCTTGAATCTCAGACTATCTTGAAAGAGAATATAACTAAATATTCATATTAGATTAATTAGTATATAAAAATAAAAATAGATAAATAATTCGAAATGTAACTCAAAATTTTAAAAACCGACCCATTAATTCAGCAGACAATTTGGCACTCGAGACTATGAATCCTGGATCCGCCTCTGTGTCCGGGAAAGGACCCTACCATAAGGATGTATTGTACGCAGTCTTACCTTGCATTTCTGTAGAGACTGTTTCCAAGACTTGAACCCGTGACCTCCTGGTCACATGGCAGCAACTTTACCGGTTACTCCATGAGTACAATCTATAATTGAACGCTATGGAAGGGGAAGTGCTGTTGATTCTCTTGTGTGGAGGGGTTCCACAGCAAAAAGTATTCATCAAGTTCATCACGATCACCGAGAAAAAAACAGCCCATCACAACAACAATGCATACTGCAATTCAATGGTTTACAGTTTCACGCGCAATAAAGTTTTTGTACATCCTCTACCAGTACATCTTATCCTTCCCAGACCTCACTATGTGGGAATATATTGGGTTTGTTGTTGTTGTACATCCTCTATCAGTTGGACCGGCGATAAAGAACAGCAGAAGGTATGCATACCAGCTGGTTTATAAGACCTACATTGGCTAACAAGAAGTTTTTGGGATTTTGAAACACATTCCTGGCATGAATGAGATGGTTCTTCTTAATGTAAGGATCAGAAATTAATGTCGTCCAAAATTTTGAAACACATTTGAATCGAACAAGAGACTTAGCGGTTAACCTGATGAGGATGTTCATAAGTTGGAAAGTTTAATCCACTACTTATTAATAGTACAGCAACAACAACGAAAAACTCGGTGTAATTCCACAAGTGATGTCTGGTGAAGGTAGTCTGTACGCAGACCTTACACCTACTTCAAGAAGGTAGTGTGACTGTTTCCGATACACCCTCTGCTCAAAAATACATAAAAAGGATGACAGTAGCAACAAGCAGGAACAACAACAAGAAATACAATAATCGTGTCCAAAGAATCAACTGATAGAAATAGAAACCTCGGAATAAAAGATACAAGACTAATACTAATAGTTCGGGAGTTGAAAGCAAATAACTCAACTATCTACAAACCTTTTATGTTGTCCTCGACTTCCACACTCTCCCATCACGGGTCATATCCTTTATTACAATAGCAATAAAGTAGAATATATCAAGTGGAGAAAAATGAAAATACTTAGCAATTGGCATTTGGCAACGAAGTAAGCAACAAACGAGGGAAGTACTTTAAGAATTTTCAACATGTTTGATGCCTTGGCTGTAGGTGTGATGTCTAGTTTGACAAAATAACTTAGTGAAGACCAGTGTTATCAAGGCGAAAAGCACAAAAAAATCAAAAAAAAAAAGCTCCAAGGTCTGATGGGGGCTTTAAGCGCAAAAAGAAGTATCATTCCAAATGTAATAATTATAAGCATGAACATAAAATGAAAAGATTACGATAAAGTGAGATATCAATTGTTTAGTTTCGCCTCTTCAGATTACGCTCATTGGCAAGGAAATGTATGTCTTAGAGCCTTGATGATGACATTGAAGTGCCCGCTAAGCGAGGCGAAACACTCAATATTCTTTATTTTTCTTAAAAAAAAAATTAGTGAATGGGAAATGGGAGAGGGGATCATAGCATAGATAATCGAACCCTCACCAACAAGGGAAAGATCAGGTAGCCAATCAATTGGCTACTAAGATTCTCAGCTCAACATGCTTTTAAGTGTCGCATCAGTGCTTAATTGTAACTAACACCCTAGACTCACCAATTTCAGTGAACGTGAACAACAATAACATACTCAGTTATTTCCACAAAGTGGGTCTGGGTGTAGGAAAAATTATAGTTTATTTCAAAATAATAATTATTTGAAAAAAAATAAATCATTGTCATGGAAAATAGGAGGTGTTACATAATGTTTTAAATTTGCCATTTGGCTATGTAGGTGTATGGAAAAGAGCCAAAGTTTTATTACTCCATTGAATTAAAACACATGGTATGACGCTTGTATAATCTTGAAAGGAGTATGGTTCTTTCTTTGACATTTAGTATAATATGTGTATCAATAATAGCAAAAGAAGCAACTTTCCTTTGATCAAAAAACAAGTGTACCAACACTTGTTATAATCTAGTAGGGAGAATATATGTGTATCAATAATAGCAAAAAAAAGCAACTTTCCTTTGATCAAAAAACAAGTGTACTAACACTTGTTATAATCTAGTAGGGAGAATATTCATTATTTTGCCTATATATATGTATGCTTCTTTGTATGTTATGAAGTAGAGAGAAAAAATAATAACACACACTTTGTTTAAATCAGTCTTCTTTTCCATTTCATTTACTTCTCCATTACTATTATACAATCCTTATTATTAGTTATATCATTTTTCAAATTAACTTGTTGGTATTTGTATTAATAATTTTGTTGATTCCTGTATCCTTTAAATATTTAAAGAAGTGTTTGTTTAATCCTGGGGAAACATTTCACACTGCTGAAATAGTTTCTTAGGACAGTGCCCAGCACGACTCAAGTATAATAAATATATATACATTGTTATATTGTACTGTTAATATTATCAAAATAATATTTTGTTCACAGTTGTATAGTAGTATTATTTTTCTTTATTCCCCAACACTGGGGAGGATGAAGTGCACGTAGACCATACCACTACCTCAAATGAAGTAGACAGGTTGTTTCTGATAGACCCCAGGCTCAAGACAGTTAACAGGTATAACAAACAAAATGTTGTATCTTACGATTGGCAACATCATTAGCTAGTCGTAATATCTTCATTGAAAAATTTTGTATCTTTAATGTTTGTAAGCACACAACAACAACAATAACATACTTAGGATAGTTCACATAGTGGGTTTAGGAAGGATAGAGTGTACGTAGACTTAGTCCCTACTTCGGAGATGGAGAGGTTGTTTTCGATAGGCCCTCAGCTTAAGAAAAACAAGCCAAAGCAGTACCCAACAAGAAATAACAAATAGTAATACGATAATAACAAAAAATAACAAATAATAACATAACAAAAACTACAACAAAATAATGTAATAATCGAGGCACACGAAACACACATAGTAACAAAAATTGAAGGACAGGAAACTACCAGAGCAATACAATAGAAATAGAATTGGTGGCAGTGTTGCCAAAGACGCACTTAAGTCCACAAGTAAGCCCAAAACATGTTAAGCTTAATGTGACTTCAGTTTAGTAATGACATAAAGGTTTTAACGCATACTTTTTCACCTCTCTTCAAGAGGGATACTAATCAATTGATATTTCATTATATCCTATTTTTTAAAAAAAAAAATTATTCACTCTCATTATTATTAGTTTTAAACTACATATATATATTTGATTTTTTTTTCTTCATTTGCGTTTTTTTTATTTACGTTTTGCTCTTAAAACTCTGAAGAACTTTTTGCACTTGAAACGTGACTAGGTGAATATAATGAAGAGCGTCTTGGAGTAACTGGTAAAGTCGTTGTCATATGATCTTCGGCCACGATCCACAAGTTCAAGTCGTGGAAATACTTTCTTGCTGAATTACGGGATTAGAATGTGTACGATATATTACCCTTATGATTCGGTCCTTCTCCGAACCACGCATAGCAGGAACCGAAAATTTTAGTGTATTGAGTTGCCTTTTTTTTTATGCCATGTAGTAGGTCAACATACCATACGCTGCTAAACAGTCTTTTTTATTTAAAAATTAAAAATACTTTTCTATTCAAACACAACTTAAAATATTTTTATTTATACTGAGTTCCCAACTAGAAATAAAATTTTGTTATATCTTCAATTAATTTTCAATATAAATACACGACCCAAATAAAAATTATTGAATTCTCGTGAACCACCTCATACCCTAATTACAATTGCCTTACTATAAAAACAAAAGGAGAAAATGCTAATAATAAATTTAGAATATTATTCTGCCATGGAGATACTCATAAACTAGTCAGACCACCGGCCCACCTTTTTAATTTTCACTTCTACTACTACTTTTCTATTTCAATTATTTGGTGAATCTTTGACAGCAAATCAAAATTTTGCAATTTTGCATGATAAGAATGAAAATCTAGTCAGACTTACCAACCCCACTTTTACAATTTCAAAGGAACTTGCATCCAACCATATCATTCAATAAATGCCATTTTGAACCACCAAATGACACATTAGATTGCAATTAAGTGTACTAATTTGTAGAAGTTTATGCGCAAAATATCACATTAAATGGCATTTCAAATACTTTCTTTGTTACATTTGACGTGCCACCCTTTTCTTTTCGGTCCGTTCAAAAAAAAGTGATTTTAATTAAAAATAATTTAGCTTTAAAATTTATCTGTTACACTTAATGCAATGATTTAATAAGGATTGTTTAAGACCACATATTTCGAAAGTTTTTTCTTAAATATCATATCAAATTAACGAATACCGTATAAAATGAAACGAACAGAATACTTTTATTTCCTACGTGGATACATAGTGGAAAAGACATCCACACCACACACGACAAAATTGGAAAGTTGTTATCAGTTAGGCAGACCGAGACATGTTACATTGTATCACATCCACTTGACCAATAGTTGCTCTCATGTTCTCATATTCTTCGATTCTAGTATTACCTACTGTTCGCTTTCGCTACTGTATTTACTTGACCAATAGTTGCTCTCATGTTCTCGTATTCTTCGATTCTAGTATTACCTGTTGTTTGTTGTTCGCTTTCGCTACTGTATTTACTGTACTTGCAGACAGTCAATCGAAAACAATTTTGTCTATCGTCATAAGGTAGAAGTAAAACCGCATACAGATCCATCCTCCCAAAAGCACTAGGTGGATTTCACGTTGTTGACCAATAGCTCATTAAGTAGACACTTGCATTCATTCCATGTTTACATCAAACTATACAAATTTACCATTGTTAAATCATGAGTTAAGGTAAAAGCGTGTATTGACAGGGTGTCATAAGTATTTAGGGGTCGTTTGGTAGGATATATAACTAATACGTGCATTAATTAGGTCAAAAAAAAAATACCAAACAAAAGAAATCGACAACACCAAAACTAATACATGCATTATTTTTTCTAGTACCTTCCACTAAACAACCACCTTTGTCTATGTAAGTTTCTAGCGTTCACTTAATATCCCAATGCTACAACAACATATACCGCATGTAAATATAGTGTACGTAATATAGAGTGTCTGGAAAATATAGAGTGAACGTAAACCTTACCCCTACCTGGGAGATAGAAAAATTGTTTTCGATAGGCCATTGGCTCAAGGAAAAAGTGTCAATACCCCAAGGAAAATGACTCCAAATTGATTTCATCAATAAACAACCACCAACAAATTTTATCAGATTCATAAATCCATAAGGACCGAGAATTCAAAAGCAATATGGCAAAGTTCCAATTTAATTTAACTACAGAAAAGTGACTCCAATAAATCCAACTGTAAAGTGTGAAAAGCAGAGCAAAAGGTACCCAAATGCCAACTGTACTCATTAAGAAGAATGCTTTAAGCATAGCAGTTGAAGTAATGAATGGTACCAGTCTAGATTTTTTCCTTTTTACAGTCAAGGTTTGAACAAGTGATATTGAAAAGAGGAACAAAAGACAAGAACTTTCATTATGACTAAAGAAATGACCTTATCCAAATCTGAGTAATTTATATTATGGCTTCTTCAACAAGGATTTCATTCATGCTAGTAGGTAGAGTGTTTTGTTTTGTTATCTGTGCTAGTAGCTGTAGTGCTAGTCTCTTGTTTCTTGGAGTTCTAGTGATGTAGATCGATCAAAGTATTATTTTGTGGTAGTCTTATTGTGTAACTGACCTATTGTTTCTTGTTCTTATATTATGCCCTTCTCTAAATTGTTTTTTTATCTTGCGCGGGAGTCTATCAGAAACACTCTCTACATCACTTCTACCTCACCTCTATGGTATGGTACGAACTGCGTACATTCTATCCTCAGACTCCACTTTGTGAGAGTATACCGGGTATGTTTGTTGTAGCTTCTCCAATAAGGAGCAATATCTACCAGCCTAAAGCACTAGATAGGTTTCAAATTTCAAACCAAGACATCATAAGAGAATCGACAAGAAAGTAGACAGCTAGTTATTGATATGAATGTGTTGCCCCACTCCCTTCTAAAAAATTAAATACAATTAAAAGAAAGAGTAGGACCCTCCTTGTGAGAAAAATGAAACAAAGTGAGTGGTCACCTTGCTGGCAGAATTAAAAATAATGTACTAGTAAAATTTAGTAGAACCAACACTTTATGACTAAATCAAGAATGCCATAGGCAAGTCATTTTCAGATGGGACAAACAAAGCAGGAGGACTATTGTTTAAATACTTCAATCAGTATAAAACTTGCAACTTGCAGTAAGGGAAACATGACAAGTCTTTTGGATAGGAGAGAGTACCCCAACAAACAGATTAAACAACCCAGAGACAGAGCAGGGTGTTTTTCAAGAGGGCTGTTAAATAAATATAATGCTAGATTAGTTGTCATTCATACCTACCAAATAATAAAAGAAAGATGAAAGTTATGAGGTCCATGTTCATATGCAAGACAAGAAATGAGGTTCTTAGAAACTTCAACCTTGACCAAATGCCTAGTGTATCACAAATTCTTTGAACTTAAATCCATGTAAACATGAAATGAAGCTCATAAAATTCAATCTTGACCCAATGCCTATGAATATATATCCATGTAAATATGAAATGGAGAAGCTCAAAAACATCAATCTCGACCCAATGCCTAGTTTAGCACCAAGTCTTTGAGCATATATCCATGTTGCTCGGACTCTTCAAAAATGTCGACGGGTGCGTGCCGGATCCTTCAAAAGTAGTGCATCTTTGAAGGACCGACACAGGTACGGCATCCTTTTTGGAGAGTCCGAGCAACATAGCATTTAAGTATGAACGGTAGGAACCCCAGAAAATTCAATCTAGACCCAATGCCTAGTTTGGCACGAAGTCTCTGAATATATATCCATGTAATATGAAATGGAAAAGCTTTCAAATTTATGGATTAAAAGATAGATCCAACTTCCCATAAGTCATTCCTTTGAGAAAAAGGAAATAATCCAAATACAAGAGAAATCCACAGAGAAACAAACGAAAACAAGAAATAACAAGAAAGGGTTGATTTTTAGGTATTACAAATCACAAGATCTAGCACTAACAAAGAGCCGAGCCCAGACAAATAACGAAGTTACAACATGGCATATTTCAATCCTAAAAGAAATTTCACCAGTTTTTACTGCCTTCTCATTCATTATCTGGTTTCGGTGCTGCTTCTTTGATCTCGTCGGTTCCATCATCCTGAACAAGATTCAGCAAGACGCAAAGATCAATAAAATTGTTCGAAGAATGAAACAATAAAAAAGATCTTGCTAACAATAGAAAGAAATGTGTATGGTACCTGCATATCGGAGGTCCATAAAGTGAGGTTATCGCGAAGAAGCTGCATGATCAGAGTGCTGTCCTTGTAGGATTCTTCGCCCAATGTGTCCAGCTCCGCAATTGCCTCATCAAAGGCCTTTCACATGATCAAATCAACAATAAAAATCATTTTTTTAATAAAACCAACCATAAAAAACCATTATCAATTCTATTTCATCAAAACTGTGTCTAATATCAACTACAAGTAATTATGACAACCTCATTAAGATAACTAGGTACAATCATATAATTTGCCATTATTCGTACAATAATCAAAGGCATTAATCTGATTACAAGTCATTATGTTAATGTTCATTAACAAGGTATATTCATGTAACTGGAAACTTTTTTTTGAAAAAATAACTATTCCTACAACAATCAAAGGCATTGTGATAAAAAGGTTAATCAAATACATATTTTGTGCCTTTTTCCGGCAATTCCTTGCAAATTCACAGAATTAAGAAAATAAAAACGTAATCTTTTCACTTACCTGTTTGGCGAGGTTACAAGCACGATCAGGAGAATTCAAAATCTCGTAGTAAAATACAGAGAAATTGAGAGCAAGTCCCAATCGGATTGGATGTGTAGGTGCAAGCTCAGCATTTGCAATATCCTGAGAAAAGGAAATCAAAAATGACAATTTAGTGATTTTTTTTCCCAAAAATTGAATAATTTTTTATCAATAAGCAAAAAAATGAGAACTATATGTCAATTTAGCACTTTTGTTCTCCAGAATTCAAAGTAACTTTTATCAATAAGAAAAAAATGAAATACTCTATATCAATTTAGCTTCCTTTATTTCTCCAATTTGAATTATTTCTTATCAATAAGAAAAAAACAAAAAATAATCAATTTAGCTTTTTGTTTTCTCCAGAATTTGTATAGCGTCTTATCAATAGCAAAAGAAAAAAAAAACACTCTATATCAATTCAGTCATTTTTTTCCTCCAGAATTTGAACAATTTCTCATCGATAAGCAAAAAAAATCAAAAACTCCACGTCAAATTAGCCTCTTTTTAGCTCCAGAATTTGAATCATCTCTTACCAATAAGCAAAAAATGAAAAAACTATATCAATTTAGCATCTCATTTTCTCCAGAATTTAAGCAAAAAAACAAAAATCTATGTCAATTTAGCATTTTTTTTCTCGAAAATTTGAACAACCTCTCATCAATAAGCAAAAAAAAAAAAAAACGAAAACTCTATGCAAATTTAGCATTTTTTTTCTCCAGAACTTGAATAATTATTTTGTCAATTTAGATGAATTTCTCGAGAATTTGAACAACTATTTTTATCAATAAGCGCAAATCGAAAACTCAAACCTGAGCAGATTTGTAAGCAGAGAGGGTATTCTCAGCAGCTTCTTTCCTTTCAGCGCCAGTTTTAAACTCAGCCAAATAACGATGATAATCACCTTTCATTTTCAAGTAAAACACCTTCGAATCCCCCGTAGCAGCGGACCCAATAAGCTTAGAATCAAGCAATTTCAAAATGCCATTACAGATCGATGTAAGTTCAGATTCAATCTTAGATCTATACTCCTTAATCGAAACAACATGTTCTTCGTTACCACGACTTTCCTCTTTCTGCTCAATTGATGATATTATCCTCCACGATGCTCGTCGTGCTCCGATCACGTTTTTGTATGCGACGGAGAGGAGGTTTCGTTCTTCCACGGTTAACTCCTCTCCGCCGTATGCGGCGGCGACGACTTTCTCCATAAATTCTACCATTTCCTCGTAGCGTTCGGCTTGCTCGGCCAGCTTTGCCATGTACACGTTCTCCTCACGTGGCGACGCCATTGATTTTTAGAGAGAGAAAGTGAGTGTTTTTTTTTCTAGAGAGAGAAAGTGTGAGTTTTTAGGATTCTCTGTGTAATTGGCTTTGTGGGCTTTTTCTTTTATAGATTGGTTATTTAGGTGGGCCTCGTAGTAGTACTTAGACTAGACTGGTCCAATAAGATGCAACTTCAACAACAACGTATCGAGTATATTTCTATAAAATAGAATCACGAAAGGATAGAATATATGCACTTCATATCACTACCTTGAATAAAATAGATAGGTTATTTTTAACAGACCCTCAACTTGTGACAAATAACATTATACCAAGCAGAAAACATAATAACAAACAACAAAATAAGGTAACACTCTCCTATCCGCTAATCTTTTATTCTAATTCGTATCTTCCACACCTTCTTATCAAGGATGATATCCTTTGTAAGCTTTAAGTGCATAAATATCTGTTTTTGAGATTGGCATTTAACTAGATCTCGCTTCGTAATTTTATTTGCAAGTTTATTTGCTTTGGATAAAGGTTGAATACTCGTGTCTAAAGTTCAATAACTTCGGAGATCACGTCCAAAAGTTTTCACTTAATTGTTTAGTACTCCTTATATTCTTTTATAAATTTTGACCAACTTTTAAATGTATCTTTTAATCATATTGATATTATAAAAAAATATAATTTATAGTACTTTTCGTCATTTAACTAGAATTGGCTTTATTATTTTCTTTTCACAAGTTTTTATTCATTTTGGGTAGAAGTTAAATTGTCGCATCTAAGATATCGCGTTCGAAAATGTAGACTCGTAAAGGCGAAAAGGCAAAACATCATACATTTTTCACTTGATTATTTGTTTTGAGTTGAGATCTATCGAAAACAACCTATTTACCTCACATATGAGGTGAAGGAATAGTCTAGGCACATTCAGTCTCTCCAAAACCTACTCTGTAAGGATTTATTGAGTATGTTGTTGATGTTGTTTTTGTTTGTAAAGTAAAAAGTTTGAACAGTTTTGATGAAGTGGGTAAAAAGTTAATTGCGTCTGAAGCTTGATAACTCTGGCCATTCAAATCAGAAAGTGCGGCTTTATGAAAGTCAAACATCATAATTCGAATATAATTAACTCAGATGCATGCAAAAACTAATTTAAACTTTTAGGTCCCGTTTGGCCATGGATATTGTTTCCTTTTTTCCGAAAAATTTTTTCGGAGTTGGAAATTATGGTGTTTGGCCATGAAACTTTGAAAAACAATTCCGGAATAAAATTCCGAAAATGGAAAACAACTCTTTATTGTTTTCCCTTTTTTCCACTTCCAATTTCAACTTCATTATTATTACATATAACCTCAATCTTTAAATTTTCACACAAATCCTTTTTATTAACTAAATTCCATAATTTTTTTAAAAAGATCAAATTCAATAAAACAATTAATTCAAGTGAAAATAATTAAGAATTTTTATCAACAAATTTAAGATTATGTAAAATATATTTATATCTATCAATCATATTTATCAAAATATATTTTTCTCTATTTAATCAATTATGGTTAGATAAACTTATTTAACTAGTGCTTGTGATATTTTTATTCAAATTTTAGAAGAATAACAATCATAATAATTAGTTTGTTGTTAATTATTTTATCAATTGAAGACATAAATTATTTTCTCAACATTTGGTTGTATTTCAATAGGTAAATTAGTAGTTGGGTGATTTTGATAATTTTTAAAAGTTGAGGGCATAAAATCATATTTAAAAAAAAATCAAAAGTCTAAAAAAAATTTTCAAAAAAACATCGTCAAACATAACTCCAACTCCAACTCCAAAAAAAAATTAATTTTCATGGCCAAACAACTACTTAATTACGTATGTCCGAATCTTTTTGCACTTTAGTCGTATATGATTGAAATACATGTAAAAACGAACTGAAGTTTTAGACACGGATATGTTCCCCTCGCTTGGCGAGTCCATTGATGTTAGAGTTGGAGAGAGAAAGAGAGAGTGCGGTTTCTTAGAGAGAGAAAATGCCTTTCAGTTTTGTGGGCCGTTTGCTTTATAGATTGGGTTATTAAGTGGGCCTGTTTGTGGTCTTTGTTTGGACGAAATTGGTCCAATAAGATACACCAATTTCTTGCACTTTTCAAACTACTTACTTTTTTTCATGTATAAATAACATAAATATCACTCTCTCTCACTTTTTAAATTATTTTACCCTCTCTCCCTATTAATATACATAATATAGCCGACATATACATAGCATTTTGTGTATATGTGGAATTCTTGTAATATGTTTTGGGGAATTGAAAGTTTTTGTAATATTGAAAACATAAGTTGTATATTTGTGTGATTTTTAGTTTTTTCATTTTCAATAATTGCTCCTTCAGCATATATTACACTAAAAATATTTACCTTTTCTTTTTTTGGGTTCTGTAAAAGTTTTATTTTTCGAAAACAGTCCATGTGAATCGAAGTTAAAGATAACAACATACCCATTGTAAGAACAAAGCGTAAACGCATAAGTAGGGGTCTAGGAGCGTAAACGCATAAGTAGGGTCTAGGAGAATAGAGCGTACCTAGACCTTGCCCCTACCTCATAGAGACAGGTGGTTTTAATTATCCCATCGGCTAAGATAAATCATTAAACATAACAAAGGTATCCGGCAACCACAATATCACTGAAGTAGCATTAGTAGTAACAGCAGGTAGAAAGCTGATCTATGAACTGAATCTTAAGCCAGTGATCCGAGAAAGCAACTCGCCGGTGCTTAACATAGCGTATGATTGTGTAGCTTATCCTGTTGCTATTAGGAGCTAAAGCTACTTATGTTAAACCAACGCGGAATAGGACCTAGCCTAAAGCTAAAATGAACAACACTTCCAAGGGTGAAACGAACTATATTTTCATCCCAAAGAGAGGTAACATCAGCCTGAAATGATATTTGTCATACCAAAGCCAGTACTTTGGTCATAGTAGTTCGAAAGAAGGATAACCGCTTGTGCAAAGATCTGAATCACTGCAAAGCTAAAACGAACTAGTAGTGATAGTAAGTACAACATAAAAAGCGGTCATTCTACTTACACTATGGCTGGGACCTATGGCAAAACAAATATGAGTTCACTTCACAAAAGTGTAGCACGATATCATTCTTCTTAATTACCATGTTAGCCATTACTTTGGCCTTGGTAAATAACAAGTAATGACACATGACCTAGCCTACCTAACAGGACAATTATTTCTCTCGCATTGTTGTAGATGGTTCCATTCATTCTTTCTACAAGGGAAAACAACCAGTTCTTCGTGAAAGGCCTCCTAAGGATTTGACAATGAAGTTCCTTCCTTGACATTACCCTTGCTTTAATTTTAAACAAGATGAATACATCAGGCTTGCCTACTCGGACTACAACAACAACAACATACCCAGTGTATTCCCACATAGTGGGGTCTGGGGAGGGTAGAGTGTACGCAGACCATACCACTACCTCCGAAGAAGTAGAGAGGCTGTTTCCAATAGGCCCTCCGGCTTAGGACCGATAACAGCATAGCAAATCACAAAACATAAATGTGTATAGACTAGTACAGTATGCAAAAACAGCATAGCAAATCACAAAACATAAATGTGTATAGACTAGTACAGTATGCAAAATAAACTAACACTGGTATCCACAAGGTAGTCAAACTGTTTAACCTATAATCATTGCAGTTATACTTGATCGGAAATTTGGCCCTATCTAGAACTAGCATTTACAGTAAAAAAGTCCAAACAAGCTTTATAATTAACAACACTATGCCCTAATCCCACAAGTGGGGTCTGGGAGGGTAACCTTACCCCTACCTTGTCTGATAGAGAGGTTGTTTCCGAAAGTTGCTCAAGAACCAACCAAAGCTTTATGTATCAATCAATATGTCGAAGCACCAAGTTAATGCATTAAAGTAGTAGAAGCTAGGTATACATCAAGACATCCGAAATATTAAGCTTCCCCAAAAGAGATGGGGCTTATCAAACGATACAACCACCTCAGAATCTGTACTCTTAAACCAAAAGAATCCAAACATTACCATACAAATGATGAAACAAAAGACACAACTTGGCATCTTTCCGAAAGAGAAATGTCCTCGTTTATTCCTTACCTT
>NC_061122.1:6631835-6650984 GCF_002878395.1 Capsicum annuum
GTATCTAACTTAACTTATATGTATCTTCAAAGGCTAAATGTTGGGATGTAATGAAATTTTAAAAATAGTTGAAATTTTTAGTAAATACTAGTAAACATGTCGTTATATATGTAATTTTTACTACAATATTTTAGAAAAGTGGAGTCAATATTACATAGTAAAACTACGATATTAATAAAAACAATGTTTTTTTTGGTTGAGAAGAGGGATATTCATTAAGGTCAATGAGTTAAGCAGTTGGTGCTCCTAGCTATTGTAGGAGCCACAAGAAATATTGCTCAAGACCACATCCCGACCTGGTAGGATAATAGTTGGCTTTTTAATTCTACGATTAAAGGTTGTACCCTCCCTAGCTGCTTGTACAAAATCATTAACAAAAGATGGCATTTGCCAGAAGAGTCTTGGTTCTAGGTGCATGGTCCTAGCTCTTTCCTTCGCTAACGCATCTGTCACTTTATTTTGCTCCCTGTAAACCTTTGTTGGGACTGTTAGCTGCATTTCCTCCAATAATTGCCTGCACTCCGTCAAGATGTTATGATAGAATGGGTGATCAGTTTGGAGCATATTTAATAGTACAGCAGAATTATTTTCAATGTCAATGGGGTGAAGATTGTTAGCCTTTGCAATGGTCAAGCCATATTTCAGGGCCAACAGCTCCACCATAGTGGGTGTAGTTAGGGGAAGGGACATGTGATAGCCTAAGACCCAGTTCCTCTCGTGATTCCTTAACACACCTCCGACCCTCCTCTTTGCCCGGATTCTGAAGGGCTGAGCCATCTATGTTAACCTTTATATTAACTCTGATAAGGGCACTCCAGCTAATAGTAGCTATGTCAGTGGATGGGGTATTGGGTTTTCCAGTAGAGACTAACAAGTTATATTCAGTAGCCAGTCTGATCGTTTGCTGGTGGGAGATAAGATTATTCCTATCATTGAATTTGTTATCATTCCTGCATAACCATATGGTCCAAAGGCAGTAGGGGAGAAGAATCTCCCAGTTGATCCAGTTGTTAAAAGCTTTTCTTTTAAATTTTTGCCATTCCTTATCCAGTTAGCAACGGTTATACTGGTAAGCAGTTCCCTGGGCTTGAACGTAAAGGAGTGTCTGAGTGTATCCCAGAATTGGATGGTATTAGGGCATTTGAAGAAAATGTGGTCAAGGGTCTCTTCTTGCTGAGTCTGGCACTGATGACAGAGAGATAAAATGGGTAGACCTATATGTTTCAGGTAAGCATTGGTGGGGAGTCTATTATGGAGCAAAAGCCAAAGAAAGGTTTTCATCTTGTTAGGAGTATTAGCTTTCCAAGCTGAACTGAAGTCCCTATAGGTATGGTTCAGGTCTTCCTGCTCAATGAGGAGATTGTACATACTACCAGTACTGAAGTGTCCATTACTTATAAGTACCCAAGTGGGTCTGTCTTCCTCAGTAGAGTTGTGAGAAAGATGGGTGGTTAGGATGATCTCTTTTAGATACTGAGGGAGATCCATGAAGAGGGGGTTAAGGTCCTAGTTCCCATTGTTGTGGAGGTTGTGCACAGTAAGGGTCAGATCATGGGTAGTCAATGGGCCATGGATGATCATCCTTATACTACCCAAGTGGGGGATCCAGTTATCCAGAAGGAAGTTGACTTTATCCACTTTATTAACACACCAGGTTATTCCTTTAGCACAATCCTTCCAACCTCTTATAACATTCTTCCAGGTCCTAATTTGGGTGGTAGTACTATTGTAATGGTGTTTGTGAGTGAGCACTCTTCCCCAAAGACTGTTAGGCTTAGTGTGGAGTCTCCATGCCAGACTAACATGTAGGGCTCTATTCCTAGTTTCACTCCTATGGAGTCCTAACCCTCCCATAGCTTTAGGTCTGGTGATGGTGTCCCAACTAAGAAGATGGAGTTTTCTTTTCTCTTCATAGCTTCCCCATACAAAATTCCTTTGTATTTTATTAATATGTTCATGGATTTTGCTGGGGAGATTAATGTAGTGCATGATGTGGGTGGGAATGCTTCTAAGAGTGGATTTGGTTAACACAGTCCTACCAGTCATGTTGAGGAGCTTTGTTTTTCAACCAGCAAGTCTAGCCTCCATGTTATCCAATATGAATTAGAAGTCACTGTTCTTAGGCTTGCTGTGAAAAATGGGGTAGCCAAGATATTTGCCAAAGACTTGGCTAGGTCTGATCTGAAGTATGTTGGAATACAAGGCTTCATTCTCAGGAGTGCAGTTTTTTGAGAAGATAACCTTGGACTTGGCCTTATTAATGGTTTGGCCAGAAAGAAGGCTGGAGACTTGCAAAATATTGACCATGGTATGGCAATTTCCAGGGCCAGCCCTAGCTAGAAGAGTGAGGTCATCAGCAAATAAAAGATGAGATAACTTGGGTCCTCTAGTAGTGATGCTTATGGGTTGCTAGTGTTTGGCCTCAACTTCAAACTCTATGCCTCTTGAGAGTCTTTTCATGCATAGAATGAAGATGTAGAGAGACATGGGGTTACCCTGTCTAATCCCCCTGGTTGGTTTAAAGGTCTCAGTCCTGCACCCATTAACTAAGATAGAGATAGAAGAGGTAGTGACACAGGACATGATAAGCTTAGTAAGGTTGACAGGAAAGCCAAAGAAGAGGAGGGTGTCCTTGATGAAGGACCATTCAAATTTGTCAAAGGCCTTTTCAAGGTTAATTTTTAGGATTATATTGGCTTTTCTATCCTTTATTTTTTTGAAATTGGTAATGTATTCCTGAATGATGATTTCTTGGTCAGAGCCCTTCTACTGGCTAGAAAACTAGCTTGGCTTGAATCAATAATGGAAGGGAGGTAAGGCTTAATTCTATTAACAATAATCTTGGTGACAAGTTTATATGAGGTATTGTAGAGTCCTATGGGCCTAAAGCTTTTCAGACTCTCAGCATTACTGCATTTAGGGATGAGGCAGATGGGGGTGGCATGGTTATCAGGGGGTATTAAGTGGGTGGAGAAGACTTTCTTACAGAAGTTTATAGTGCTGGTCCCAACTGTGCTCCTGAATTTTTGGAAGAACATAGGGTGGAGACTAATAGGCCCAAGAGCCTTTAGAGGTTTGAAAGATTTCAGGGCCACCATGATTTCAGTATCTCTAAGAGGAGAATCCATAGTAGTCCTGTTGTCTTCAGAAAGAGTATTATTGTTGTTCACAGAAATAAAGTGGCTATTGGGGTTGCTGGTATGGCTAATGGTGAAGAGATTTCTAAAGTGGCTAAGGATGTGATAATGGATGTTGGATTCACCTAAGATGGTGTTGCCAGCTTCATCTTTGAGCTCATTAATTCTATTTCTCCTCCTCCTGTTGATGGTAGTGGAGTGGAAGAAAGATGTGTTGGCATCCCCTTCAGTTAGCCAGGATATCCTCAGCTTAGTTTTCCAGAAGTTTTCTTCACATTTTAGCAGACTATCATAGTCAAGAAGAAGCTCATTTTCCAGCTCATGTAGGAATGAGCTTGTGTGGTGGTGGTTGGGTTTTTGGATACCATCTAGTCTAGCCAGGATTTTCCTTATCCTGTGGAAGATGTTCCCAAAAACAGTTTTGTTCCAATGGGTAGTGTCGCACCCCATTTTCCTCGCGGAAAGTGGGATTCGGCGTGACTAATATTTTTGGAATTGTTTAAGGAAGAGCGTGAAAAGTCGCCACCTAACGAATTAAGGTGCGTTAGGGCATCGGTCTAGGCTAACTACGAACCTATATTGTTGTTTTGTCTTAGTTTACCAGAGTTCGGGTAAGGGTTTAAATTGCCTCAAAAGGAAGGTGTTAGGCACCTTTCGAGGTCCACAAAGGTGGTTTCCGGCCGAATTCATATTTTACGTTGGGATTCTATGTGATCAAATAAAGGTCTCTTGTTTTATTAACTTAATTATTAACTAAGCGATAAAGTAATTAATAAACAAACACATGTGTTTTTATTCTTTCTAGTTGTTAATTATCTAAGTGATAAAAACATATAATAAGATAAGCGAGGAGAAAGAAATGATATAATTTACAACAAAAGGGGACTACTTCTATAATAAACTAACTACCCCAAATAAATAAGCATGTAAAGTAAACAAAAGAATAAAAGAATCGTCCAAATCAAACAAAGAAATGTTTTGATTTTATTCGGATCAGAACCCAACTTGTTTAATCATCATCCGACCCACCGAACGAACTCTTAGAAAAGTAATAATTTCGTTAGTCTTACAGTCAATATCCGTTGGGATCATCACTTCCGAATGACTACCCGTCCCACCCCACCTACGTTGGATGTCAAGTCTAAGGGCGCTCTATGACAAGGATAAAACTAACGTTTTTAGTAATACTTAACGTCCCACCTATCGTTCAAGAGGCAATGAACTTTACTATTTTGAATTTGTGTTCTAAACGAAAGAAGCTATGTTTCCTAGGACTCGAAGCGTGTAACACATTGGACAGCAAGAAGCACGTAATAATCCCAAGTTAGCCTCTTGGTTAATTAACGTTAATTAATGTGGTAAAAATGCAAAGACAGATATTTAATTATTTTGATGTCATTAACCTATAGACTTGGTATCTAAGTGTTCAATAATTGTGAGTGTGACAAAAGACAACTGTAATTCGTGTGTGTAACAATGAGTTGTCAAATTCTTAAAAGAGGGTGTCTAAAGTGTGGTAATTATGTAAGGAATATTGCTCACGAATTTCACTGTACAGAAAATCAACAAAATATCGAAAATGCATTAACATGCTAGGGAACACAATGATGTACTTAACCTAGTGTTTAATATGTTGAAAGTGCTCAAAAATCTATATTTTAATATACTGATATTGTGTTAATGCAGGAATATAGTGCAGTAACATGCTAAAATGCCTAACACTTAATGTTTTAACATGCTAAAATATGCTAACAATGCAAGAATTTAATGTTAAAATGTTTAAATTAACACTAACATGCTGAAAGTTAATGTTTATCATACGAGAAGTTATTATTCATGCTAGAAATTCAATTAAACATGTTGGAATTGTAGTCTTAATATGAGAACATACTAAAAACAATGCAGACCTCCTGGAAAGTGTTTCATCATGCTGGGAGTATTATTAAACATTCTGAAAATTACATTAAATATGCTAGAAATTATGATTAATACACAAAGTTTCATGCTAACAAGCTGAAAGTAATTCTAAAATATTGAAACTTTATTTAATCCTAATGTTTGACCATATTAACATGTCAAAGTTTATTTTAATGTGCATAAATCAAATATTAACATGTTCTAATAATGTTAACATGTTGAAATTAATTTAAAATTGCTGAAAATTAATCTAAACATGCTGGGAATTAATCTAAGTTGCTGAAAATTGATTTAGACATGTAGAAACTTGATTTAAACGTGTTGAAAAATATTAAATATGTTGTTCAACATGCTGAAAAATGCTCAAGTAAGCAGAAAAGTGTTTAACATAGTAACTTGCATGTTAAGATGAGAAAATGCTCGAATTAATTATTAATCGCATAGGAAAGTATTACCATGCCTATAGTCAATTTTAATATACTAACATGCTGAAAAATATGTAGGCGTACCTAATTCTAACATTCAACATGCAAACAAATATATTAATATGCAAGAATTTAATAGGTGACATACTAACATGCTTAAAATTGGATTAACATGTAACGACATGCTTGATGCATTAATGTATAGACATGCTAAATATGTTAATGCTTAATGTCAATTTAAGAGCCTCAGAGTAAGATTTCTAAGAGAATTTGGTGAATTGTAGATTAAGCGTCTAAATGATGTGTATGTTAATAGATCCTAAGATTATGTGCCTAAATGATTCACGTAAGCATAAAACCTATGTCGTGCCTGTCTATACTATTCATAGAGCACGTAGATCCCCATCCCCAAGCAATCCCTTGATAATTATTATTACAATAATAATAACGTTTATACAGAGTTATTACAACATCATGAATCAAAAGTAAATAAATGAACAAAGAAAAAGGTGTAGCCCTCCCCCAAGAACTTTCCGACGACTCTTCAAATACCCGAGACTGTCTTTTGTGAGACAATATGTAATAGCAATACAAGCGGAAATATAACATGACACGGACATAGCAAGAAAACACCGAATGATTCCTATAAGCATGTTTACCATCATCATCATATAAGGTATATAAAATAAAATTATGTCTACAGGGAACTAACCGATTGACGATAATAAGTAATAATAATAACAAGAAAATCAAACAGCCAAAAATTCGAGAGTGGATTGTCACTGAATGGTCAAGATTAATGCTCCGAAGATGAGTGCTAAAAAATAATAAAGTAAAATTGCCTCTTCTTTGTTTAACACTTTTAGTAAAGAGAAAGTGTATGTTGTGTGATGTAGCTTGTTTCAAATAATAGAAGGAGGGTTGTTTATATAGTTGTGAAAAAATCAGTCAGCCCAAGCACAGAAGGAAATAAAAACTTGATGTATTCAATCAATGAAGTTCTTTCCATAAATATCTAAATCCCCATTACATTCGTCAACTAAATTAATCAGCCCACGCATAAAAAGAAAAAGAGAATATTTTATCAATCAACAATGAAAGGGAAAATATTATACTAAAATAAATAAAAGAATAATTTGTGCATTTTCTAAAATTATGAATGTGACACGTCAAAAATCTGTTTTCTGTAAGAAAAATGTGTAAAAAAAATTACTAACATTTAAAATTAGTAATTTTTGCTAAAATAATAGTCTAAAAGGAATCTCGGGAGGTCAAAATTGGATGTCAACAAGTAGCAGCCTCATGAAAATGAGATATGGCAAGATGGAGTGGGGTGTTTACAGGAAAACACCCCTCTACAAGTCCTTGAAAAGAATAGTGATTACACCACATGGGCTCAAATTTGAAGGGTTTGTCCCTATTTGTCCTATAGTTATTAGAGATGGAAAGGAGAAGGGAGCAGTAGCCAGATTTGGTTCTAGGTAGATGGGTGACATTAGATTCAGGATAGTGATTTATCCAGGAGGTATTTGCAGCACATATGTCCAACCTTTCCTGGATAAGACATCTCCTATTTTGGTATCTCTTATTGGTCCAGGTGTATTTACATCCATTATAACCTAGGTCCATCATGTTGCAATAATTTAGACATTCCCAGAAGTGGTTAGCTCTATTATTGCTGATAGGGGTTCCTCCCAGCTTTTTATTAGCCCCTAGAACCTCGTTAAAATCCCCTCCCATTAGCCAACACTAGAATAGTTATTGGCAATTAGTCAAAGTTCGTCCTAAAGGGTGTGTCTAGTGCTGGGCTCGGGACTAGCATAAATAAAAGAGAATAGGAAAGTTTTGTTAGTTTGGCTAACCTTGATAGTGAGGTGGAGAAAATCTGGAGGTGGAGTGTTTCTTTCTCCTATATTACTATGGTACCACCTTTCCTACCCACAACATTAGACTCTAAATAGGTTTCAAAACGAATGAGTTCAGTAATGTTCTTGTGGTCAACCATCTTGGTTTCCAGGAGAGCGACCAAAGTGGGGTTGTGAGCTTTAATCAAGGCATCATATTGACTCTTAAGAAAAGAGTTGTTGGCTCCTCTAGTATTCCAAATGAGAAACTTCATGGGGTCACAGGGGCTGGGCGAGGAGTGGGTCATTGGATTCTTCCCCTTGTCCCTCAGATCTAGTTGAGGGAGTAAGACTACTGCTATGGTGTGCTCCTCCAAAGCGTTCCTTAGTGTCAAACTGAAGAGCTTCGTCTCCAGTGGGCATGTCAGTACCATAAGCGAGTTCGAGGGTTCGTTGAACTCTTTCCGCAGTGGCTTGTTTAGAGTGAAGTTTGAGACCACGAAATCCTCTATTTTTACCAAGACTTGTTCTAGTGTCGTGCTTGAAATTCTTAGTTCCTCTAGTATTGATTTGGGAGCTTCATTTGGATTTGGTATTTCCTGAGATAGAGAAGGATTTAGTGGGGCATAGGACTTCTCTAGGGGATCCCAAGGTACAAAGTTTAAGGTCTCCACCTCGGTAAGGTAGGGGGAGTTGGGGTAAAAAGGAAGATTATTGAAGACGTGGTTCATGAGAGAGTTGAACTCGTTCGAGTTTATTATGTTAAGGGTGCCCATTCTTTGCTCCTGGAGTAAAGTTTAACACCAAAGCTGGTATCCCAGACACTCCGCAATCTGATCCACTCTTTTTTTGACAATCTGGGCCATCCAAGCTGGGTCCTAGATGAGTAAAACTACTGGTTGGTCCTCGATGAGGAGACAATGAGATATGGGTTTTCCTTCAGAGCCAGCTCAGCCCAAGACGATGGTAGACGGTTGGTTGGTAGCGGAGCTATTTTAAAGAATAAGGGCTCCTTCAGAGATGGGACATTGTTTGATGGTGGGTTCGCCATTGTTAGATTGTTGTTAGATCTCAGTACCGTGGTGAGTTTTTTGGACAGAATGTTGGTGGTTTAAAAGAACGGGGGAGTTAATGGTGGATTTATGTGACATGATTGTATCGGTCATGTCAAGAGACTTAGGGTGATGATGAGTCCTATTGTTAATGGAGTTAATCCACCCAGAAGACGCAGAGACGGAGGAGAGAAGATGGATTTCCCCATGGGGAGTAGTTGCCTCGTTGGAGGCAAAGATAATAAATGGGGAGCTTTTCGGGTCATGAGAAGCGTACTTAGTAGGAGTTAATTCTTCAGTGAAGGCAAAAGGGGAGTTGACCTTTTCTGGGCCACTTGTCTGAGTATTTGGCAGTTCGTGTGGGCCATGTTGGGCCCCTGCGACTTTTCTTTTCCCTATTCTATTTGTGCATTTAATAGTAGAGTGATTTTTTTAATTTATTTTTTATTTAGGGGTTCCTTATTGGTGGTATTTATGTTACCAGCTTTGTCTCTTACTGTTTCAGCAACGGGCATGAAGGGATTTTGATTGAGGAACTTACCTGTGCTTGCGTTATACACTTTTACCTGCGTGTGATTGTTCTTGTGTGACTCTATTCCTTCCTAGGTATTCTGCGTGGCTTTATTGGTTTGCTTCCGTTTGGGGAATTTAACTGTTTGCCACTCCTCTGCTTCGCCTATTTCCTTGCTGGTGGAGGGTGTACAATTGTTTGGTTCTTGAGTGTTGTTGGAGTTTTAGGCTATGTAGTTGGCACAGGTGGTAGTGCTGTGCCCTAGCCTTCTACATCCGGTACACAGGACTCTCTCTTCCTCATAAACCACCTTCTGTCTATGCGTTCCTACAATGACAAACTTCTTGACTGGCACGTCCAATGGCACTTGGATGCATATTTTGGCATATCTGTCTCTTAGTGCAGCTGAAGTGCCAGTGTCTATCCTTAGGAGTGTCCCCAAGTGATTTCCAATTCTTTCAAGGATGTTTCTATCATTGAACTCAGTTGGTAGTCGGGGAAGCCTGGCCCAGATGACGGTATGTGTTTGTGTGGCCTCTTTCGGGACAAAGTTGGGCTCCTATCGCCAAACTGACAGGAATTTCCCTGCAACAAACCAAGGTCTCTCATGTAGGGCCTTGTTCATATTGTCAGGGTTGTTGAATTTAGCAACATAGAAATCATTACCAAGATCAATCAAGGTTAACGGCTCGGAAGGCTTCTACAGTTCAGACAATTTAATTTTCAAGTAGTTATGTGCTAGTTTCTTATTGAACACTTTAACAATTACTGAAAATTCCCATGGGGCATAGATCCTCTCTTTATCTTCTTCACTCAGATTGATGGTATCTCCAGTGCTCTGTGGGGGCATTGGTGTTTTCCCTTTATCAGTTGTTGTGTATGGTCCGTTTAGGCTATTGCCCTTGTTGAGGAGGACTGCCTTGAGAGAGTATTTAGCTTGTTCATTCGCATTGTTGTCATTCGTATGTATTTCCATAGGTATTTCCATGGGATCTGGTGGATCCGATGGTGATAGGGGTAGTGGGGGTGTCTCCAAGATATGGGGGTCCGCGATGGCACCTCAAGAATGGGGTCTACCTTCTTAGAGAGAAAAAAATGTATACACAATAATTGTTAAAAACACTGTTGATATATGTAAAGTCTAGCTTAGTTGGTGTTATAAGGTTTTTGTTAGAAGAGCCGAGGGTTCTATTTCGCAAAAAATAGTGCTCAAATTATTCCAAAAAAGGTCTTCACCGGGAGTCGAACTTAGGCTTAAGTTTTATCCATTTACTTTTAGCTGAGTGATATTATTAGATTGTAAGTTCAATCAACATTTTGAAATTGCAGAGTTACAGATAGAGATGTTGTTTTTGATAGACTTGTAGTTCAAACAGAGAGATTATTAAAATTTAAATTTTTGCGGAAAAAAATAAAAAAGATGAAAAGAAAAAGGGCAAACAATATAAATCTCGACAGTTTAGAGCTTAATTACAGAAAATCCCGACATTTTGTATAATTACTGAAAATTTTGATTTTGAATCTGTTGAGATACATAATTAACTTCTGATACATCCAGTCAAGATTCATTTTTCCTTTATAAAGATACATAATTAGCTCTCGATACCGTTTGTTCAATTTTGAATTTGTCGTGATACATAATACATTAAACAAAGATACATTTTGTCCTTGTAGAGAAATACAATTAGCTCCTGATACATTTTTTTTCAATTTGATTCTATTGAAGTACATAAATAGATCCCGATACATCCAATGAATATACATAATTAGTTAAAGATTTTGTAATTACTTTAAAGGATGGAGATTTGTGTAAATATGGTAAGTTAATGTGTATATTTATGTTATTTTCCCCCCAAAAAAGAAAGAAAAGTGAAAAAAAAAGTAATTGGGCCCTGATTCCAAAAATTACTGAGCCCAAACCTATTACAATCGGGTCTCTTTTTTAGCCCAATATCAAAATCACTCTCAAGGTTTCTCCTTCAGCTGAATTGCGAAAAAAAATAAAAAATACAAACTTTCTCCTCTCCCATTTCTTCCTCAGGCTAAACAAGTAAGTTCTCCCTATGATAATTACACAAATTGTGAATTAGGTTGTAGTGTTCTATGTTCTTCCTCTCTGAAATTTGATACTACTTTGTGAATTTGCTTTGTTGTTTTTTCCCTGTCATAATTGCTGCAAAGTAGCAATCTTTTTGCATATATATCTTTTATTACACTCTCTTTGGATTAATTGTTACGTGTTACTTCCCTTCGTTTCAATTTTTTTGGCCTATTTTAAC
This sequence comes from Capsicum annuum, assembly GCF_002878395.1. Taxonomy (NCBI): domain Eukaryota; kingdom Viridiplantae; phylum Streptophyta; class Magnoliopsida; order Solanales; family Solanaceae; genus Capsicum; species Capsicum annuum. Next base: position 6,643,001 of record NC_061122.1, read on the forward strand.
TTGACACGGAGTTTAAGGAAATAGAGAAGGCTTTTGAATGTTTAAGCTAAAGAAATGTCAAATGTATTAAAGTGTTCGTTACACTTGTGGTCTTAAACATGTTTGTTATGGGGAAAGTTGGGATCAAAGAGTTGCTAAAAAGGGAAAAGGTTGTGCTTTTTTTTTTTTTTTTCGATAAACATGGTATCTGGGCCAGCTTTAGTGCACCTTGACTAAATCCACGGGATACCTGCCACCTCCCTCTAGCAACAGATGTTAACTCTGTCCGCCAAGATTGGGACAGATGGGAAGAATCACCTAGTTTTTTTTTTTTCTCCGTTGGGGTTTGAACCTGAGACCTATGATTCTCAACCCACTTCATTTACCACTAGGCCACACCCTCAGATGTAAGGTCATGCTTTTGAAACGGACTAAAAAGGAAAGTAGACCAAACAAATTGAAACAGAGGGAGTATATTTTTTTTCAAGACATAGGTGTGCAAGGGAATATATTTTCTGAATTTTGAACTGTTATCTACTTTTTAGATTGTTAGATTTAAATACAACTATATTTGCCACATGATGCTTTATGTGGTTTCTCTTTGAAGAGATCGTTGGATCTGGTGTCAATGCCGAGAACTATGGAAAACAAGTTTTTAGAACATTTAAAAAAAACGATTGTTGTATGAATTGATCCAAGAATAGATTCCATTAAAGTGACTCTTGTATGATTATTTTGTCTTTGTTCTCCCCTATTATTTTGGAAATGACTCGATAGCATTCAAAAATATGTACATACAAAAGAGAAGATAGTGGAGAGATAGAAAGGAAGACGGTGTTACATCAATTCTCTCCCATGCGAACAATATTCCTCCTAGAAAGCCAGAGCATATATCTTCCTTATATATGCAATTTTCTTATGTTGCTTTGACTCTTCAAAAATGTTGACGGGTGCGTGTTGGATCCTCCAAAAGTAGTGTATTTTTTGGAGTATCCGACATGGGTGCGGCAGCATTTTCAGAGAATCCGAGCTACATAACAATTTTCTGATTAACTTACTTTAATGCAATAAAATATTGTTCTCAAAATACTCATTGATCACGGCACTTAAGTTCATTAATGAAGTCTAAGCTTTAGGTCTTACTCATTACTATATTCCTCTCTACCTTACCTTTAAGGTTCAAATATGCCTCCCTTTTGCTTTTGCTTTTTCCTCTTTACAAGTATCAAGCTCGCGTCATCCATTTTGTAAGTGAAAATGTGTGTCGTGGGAAAGGGGAAGAGAAGGGGCGGGGGATTAACTTGTCTATTCACTTCATCCCAATTCATATCTTTATGCTGCAAAACAAGAGCAACAATATGGAACAAGCTTTTTCTTTTTGTATTCATTCACATTCTCTTTACGAGGAAAGAAAACCAGTTCATAGACCACCAAGCCATCTCTTATTTCTAGAAAATTTGTCCCTTCGCCAACTTCTTTCTGGAAGTATTCATAATATCCTTCACATTAAGTTTAAAAGGGGAAGAATATATAAAATCTCATCAATGCAGTCACAAAATTTCTTGGATGCTCAGTCTTTGTATGTTTATGTTGTAGTTCAGCAAAACAGATGGAGTTGTTACTATTATTTTGTGTTCAGGTTGCAGTAACCTTTATGGTGTAATATCCTATTACGTATTAGTTTGTGATGATAGAAGCTTCTCAAGTTGATATTGAATTTAACTTACAAAAATGTTGAAGATTGAGTTCCAGTAGGAGAATTTTGCTATTTGTTATTACTTGGAAAGAGAAAAGGGGGTCTTGGAAGTACACCTGTATTTTCTATGTAGAAAAATACAGCCCTTATTTGTATTGTTGCTGTTGAGTAGTTGAACTGATAACTTCCCATCACTGTTTTCTGGAAGGATTAAGTTTTAGTTAAGTTGGTACATTTACGGGTGGTTCAATATGTGCTATGATTGTGTTGATCTTGTTAGAGATTTATGTATGTTAGTAAAATACTGAAAACTTCTAATGCTAGGGAGCCTAAATCTAAAAATATTGGATTGGGATGGGTTTAAATGGAGCATGAACGGGAGAATTCATATAGTCGAGCCTAACTAGATTCGGATTGAGGCGTAGTTGTTGTTATAGTAGTCTCAGGAGATTCTAAGCCGGTGTTTACTTCGGCTTTTGCTTTTTAGATTGGGATCGAGGTGTAGCTATTGTTGTTGTATTCCCAGGAGATTCCAAGAGGTTGTTTAGTTCGGCTTTTACTTTCCCCTCTCTTCTTTATGTAGGTGAAAATACAAACATGAGAACAGAAGATATTTGCATCAAATAGAACTTAAGGTTACTGTGATATTTCTTTTTGTTGTTGTTGTTATCATCATCGTGTACATTTGCATTTGGTCCAATATGTGGCAGTATGGCAGTATTTAGAGAACTTCTCATGCTAGAGAACTTTAATTTTAAAATATTGGATTGAGATAGGTTTAAATGGAACAACATGAATAGTGAGAGTTCATATATTCTCGGCCACCTAGACTAGAATTGAGGCATACTTGTTGTATTCTCAAGAAGGATTCCAAGTAGGGGTTTTACTTTTCCCTCTCTTTTTGTGGGTGAAAACATAAGTATGAGAACAGAAAGATCTTTGCATCCAAACAGAGCCTAAGGTTTCTGTGAGAAAGAGAATTAGTGTTTTACATGGCTTTTGATACATGAGCAATTTACTCCTAACAGCTTTCAGTCAAGGTCCTCATAAATTGTAACACATCAGGCTAGTGCATTTGGTGCAACAGTGTATAGTCTTTAATTCTTTATGGCCAAGAATTTTCTTACGCTATGGACTGAATCTGGACGTTGTTGAGCATTAGATTAGATAAAGTTTCTGTGGAAAACACTGAGGATTTTGTAGGAGCAAGGACCGGCAAGGTCTTGGGAGGTGTAGCATGCTTCTCTCTCTGTAGAGACTCGTAGATATATTTAAATATCAATACATTTCTCTGGCTGTGTTTTTGGTTGCATTGAACTGTTAAGTGGTCAATCTTGTACTTGCAAAGGCTCTGATGAGCTTTATTATTGAGTCGGTTTTGTCATTTCCTATGTTATCAGGACATTTTGTTGAATTTGGCAAATGTTGAGTTAGTAACGCTGCACAAGGAATAATGTTTTGACACGATTTGTACTGGTTGATGCTGCAGGGACAAGGACTATGGCATTAACTTACATCAGGTCATTGAGAAACGTTAACTTACATAAGGAGTTTATTCGAATAGGAGGCTGCAGAACATTTGCTGTTGGTAAAAAGAAGGGTGGAAAAGGCGGTGCAGCTGGAGATGCTCCAAAGGCGTCGAAAATTAGCAAGGAAGTCAAGGCCAGTACAGTAGTCGGTGCAAATATTCTCAAGGATGGAGTCGATCCAAAAGTGTTGCCCGACTCAGAATACCCCGATTGGCTATGGCACTTGCTGGATAAACGCCCGGCACTTAGTGAACTAAGGAGGAAAGATCTCGAGTCTCTCCCTTACGATGACCTCAAACGTTTTGTCAAGCTGGATACCCGAGCTCGGATCAAGGAAAACAATTCTGTTAGGGCCAAGAACTGAAATTTTTGCTTTTTACATGGAGCTATAAGTTGATTTGTTGTGATTTTAGACATTATTTTGAATTTATCAGCTGCTTTATTATTGATTTCCTACAAGTTCGTCCTACTATTTTGAACATGATTGAGCTCTTGGTTAAAAGAATTTTGATACTTTTTTACTTTTGTAGCAAATTCATGTCTCAGTAGGCTTGTAGCCTGTAAACGAATAGGCAACAGATAACAGTCAAAAACATACTTGGAACTATCATTTTTTCATGAGGTTTTCATATCACAACAACCAGTTGTTTTTCTTTTCTACCTACTTATTTTTCTATTTGAAGGATCATGATCTACGTATTAAAACACATCTAGTTGAATAGACGGTGATAGTTCAGATAGGATAAGGGAACGACTGATAGTTGGCATGGCCAACATCGAGGTGCGTTTTAATACATAAATAGTGATACTTCATGTCGGAAAAAAAAGGAACTATAAGATACTTCATGTCGGAAAAAAAAGAACAACTTATAGTTGAGGCGTCAAACTTGCGAAATATTATTAATTTTTTTTTTAATCCTGGTTTAATATGTCCATAAGTTATGTACTAATAAGGTGAGGTAAAAAAAAATGATAACTATGCAATTGCAAAGACAACACAATTAATTTTTATTTTGTTTGTCAAGTTGCAGTATTTTTATTAGGTGTTGAGAGTTTTGTCTTAGTTGGTGTTGACGAGGGATTCACAATCTTGCTCCAGTGTAATAGCCCGTAAATCATATTGAAGAAGTAGATCATACTAGGCAAATTGATTCGACAGATCTTCCATTTGGGAGATCACTAGCTCAATTAACTCGTTCTTCCTTAAGAATAACGTGTTGATAGTTGAAAGCGTTCAAATCAAACAACTTTTTCGAAAGGATTAATTCTTCATAAATCACCGGAATGGTTTTTACAAGAGTATTAAGGGAAAGATACAAGAACAACTTTTATATTCATAGACCATACTAACAAGGGTTACAGTGGCAAAACAGTAAGTATTCTTTCTTTTATAGGTCTCAAGGTTGAATTATCTGTATCTCTATGTAAATTTATATTTAATCGACTTCAATATGAATACCAACTAATTAAGGGTGTGAAACCAAAAGGAAAACTTTTAATTTCATGCAGGGGCGGATCTATGTAAAAGGTATGGGGTGGCGGCTATGAAGAATAGAACCTATGACCTCTTCTTTACTAAGCACTTGACAATACCAATTAGGCAAGCCTTCATGTAATACTGATACTTGTTAGATATATATAATTATAGTTTACTCTTTAAATATTGATTTCACTATCCTAAAATATCATACAGAGTATACGTTATTATTCAAAATAAGATGACATCCGAAACTTTCGAATCTTGACCCATATGTGTGAATTAGCACTTGGTTCTTTTGTTAACCTAATCCAAGCTTTCAAACAAATAAAATATTAAAGATAACAAGAAACACGTTGAGATTATTGATGACGATCAACCATAGTTAGAATAAATAATTATGATAATTGTTTAGTAACAATTAGAAGCCAACCTAAAAGTTGATTTCGCAACTTTATACCATTCACACACACGCACAACGTTTTGCATAAAATCCATATTATAAAATAATATAAAAAGTCTAAAAGATCATGTTTAATTCGCGAGTTCAATAAGTTTCAACGCGTTTTTAAATATAGAATAGTGTGCTAGTAGCATTACTATCATAGTTCTTTGTCTTTCTATTCATGTTACTAACTGTGATTCTTTTTTAACTTTAAGGGTAGAGTGTATAAGATAATATTAAATAGGTTGTATTAGTAATACTGGGATTAGTGTGCAAGGATTAGTAATATTTGAATTATTTTTTATGGTTTGATGTATTGAAAACAATATGTATTGTTATATTTTAAAAAAAATATTACTTATTTACAAAAATACCCTCGACATATTATAACTTTGTGTGTTTTCTTTGTAAAAGTTTATTATTCTTTTTTAAAAATAAAAAATATTAACAATATAACTAATTATTTACTTTCGAATTTTAAGATTTAATTATTCACTTACAATTTTTTTTTTTATCATCTTTTCTTTATTTGTTCATCGTTTGTGGTGTTTTTAAGTTGGAGGGAGGTGCGTATAACTTTTAGATGAGACAATAAAATCATTATTAACATAAAATTGTATTCTATAGAGTGTTAAAACTGAGTAGAAAAATTATTTTTATTTATGAATATCCTATTTACAAAATCAAAGCTTGTATGCAATTTGTTTTTAGATTTTGACCAATAAATATTTTTTAAGTTAATGGAGTAGTTTTTTTTATAACTAAAATTATTTGGAGGGATGTTATTAGTTTGATAAATTGAAAGAAGTAACTCATATTGAATAAACTGAAAAAGTTTTAGAAAAAAATTAAAGAAATTTGACGACATTTTTGTAAATAATATAATTTGTAAACTAATTTATTTGAATAGATTTATTAGTGCAAATATAAAAAATAAAATTAAGAAAATAAAAAAAATGTTTAAAAGAATTCGAGGGATATTTTTGTCTTTGCACATACTAATCTCATGGTATTAAAACCCATGTATTACTAATACCGCCATATGTGATGTATTAGTAATACACCCTATAATACCATGTAGGCTGTATAACTAATACATGGTATTAGCAATACATTGATCCAAAATCCTACCAAACATAGTATTAATTAGTACCACACTTAATACATGGACTATTTCTACTAATACGTCCTACCAAACGACCCCTAATTGTTGCGTTATTTGACTATTGTTATAGTTCTTTTTTCTACGGATAGTATACTATGTAATATTTCCTTATTATTTAGGGATAATACTCACAAAAATACATGAACTTTGATCGGATTTTCAGTTGAGCATACTGAACTTTGCGGGAGTCTTATTACCCCTAGACTTTTTAAAGTGAATTTAATTTCCCCCGAAACTCTATACCCAGTTTCGGCGGCTCGCGTGTGTAATACACGCGCCAATCTCGTTTTTACCTGTATCCAAGTGGGCAGATATATGCCATTAAAATACGAAAAAAAAAATATAGGGAGTAATAGGACCCCCACAAAGTTCAGTATGCTCAACTAAAAATTCGATCAAAATTCATCTATTTTTATAATTATTATCCCTATTATTTATCATATCCTCTTTGATTCTGTATACTCGTCTCTTGAATACTCATCTCTCGAAGACTATTGTTCTACATCTCCCAGATAGAGGTAACGTTTACCTATGAGATTGTGTTGACTATATTATTATTATTGTTGATTTGGTATTCGTCGCTATTTATTTCTTATTTTCTTATTAAAAACAATAACTAGCTAGTGACGATATGCATGGTAGGTACATAACTTTAAACAAATGAGGACATGTAACATGCTATTTACAATTTGTATTTTAAAAATAGTTTATTGAAGTTAACTCTTCTTTCGGACTTCTTTCTACTATAAAAAAAAAATTTATCGTATAAAATATATTGTAATGATTAACGTCTCATTAATTGAATTATTCGAGTTGAAATAACATTATATACCTAATTGACTGTGAAAGTTGATCTTTGCACATCTAATCTATATAAAAGTGTATAAAATAAGAGATGTATTTAATGTTGCAAGTTTATTGCATATATAATTTGAGAGATTTTCTAATTTTTTTTTTTTGATTTTCTATCCAATATTCAGTGTCCGCATTGGAGCGACGACTAATCTGGATCACGCATTGCAGAACCCATTACGATGTAAGCACTCCCAACAGAGTTTTTTCTATACCCAGAGTCAAACCTCAACCTCTTATTAAGAGTGAAAAAGCTTCATCCACTGCATCACAACCCATGTTGGTGATTTTCTAATTTATTCATTTCTCTTCCATTGAAATAAAACAAAACACTAGTAATAAGTAAGCACTATTGCAATTTGCAACTTTGAAAATAAGTAATTTCTTTTTGTATATTAACTGTTTTTATTTATTAAAAATAAAAACTTTCATCTTTCAATTTATTTGTCTTATTTTTTTTAGTCCGTTCTAAAAATATTATTTTTTTATTTATTTTTAAATAAAACTCTTTAATTCTAACTTTTCACATAATACGTTTAAGATTAAATGATATTTTGATATATTCAATATATCCTTAGTTTAAAATTATAAAATTTAAAAATTATTTTTGCTTCTACGAACTCTATGACAAGTCAAAACTAAATAAATTAAGATAAATAGAGTATCTTTTTATGTGCAACTTCATCATATATTTTCGAGTCATTAGAACAACACGTCATGCTATAAATCGAGCACTTTCATCATGCTACAAACGGATGATTCCAAAAAGAGTATAATAAAATACTATCAGTAAATTTTTTTTACAGATATCCCTATTATCGAAAATAATGTCTTTTAAATC
>NC_061122.1:6653984-6679007 GCF_002878395.1 Capsicum annuum
TTTTTTTTACAGATATCCCTATTATCGAAAATAATGTCTTTTAAATCATTGTCCTTAAAGATCTGCTCTAAGGACTATTCTTGTCTTTTTCTCGTAATTATTGTATTTTAGCTTTTACAATTTGATCACATGAAATGCATGATGTAACAACATCTAAATTGATACACCCAATCAAATACTTTCTCCGTCTCAAATTATCCGTCCTAAATTAAGATGATACATTGATTAAGAAAAATAATTAATAACATGACTAGTTTATCATAGTATCCCTATTAAATGATGTTTACATTTTAATTTGAAGAAAAAATAATTAATAATACAAAAGGTAAAATATGAAAAAAAAAACTGTCTCTTCTTGATTAATGTTAAAAAAAAAAAGTAAAATAAGAAATCAAATTAAGAAATTTGAGACTAATAATTTAAAACGAAGAGAGTAATAATTAAATAAAAAATCTCAAACAGAATCATTTTGCGTTAATATCTAGCCACAAATTAAAATATCCCACCCACCCCTTGCCTTTCTCACATGCCTAATTTCAAAATTGTACCTTCAATAGCCTTCACATAAAATAGCCCCACCATTTTACAAAAAGAGCCCCACAAATTTATCATATCCAAACAGATCGAATACATGCCTTATCAACAAAGCCTAGTTGTCCTACCATCAAAGGTTATAGGGTGGATTGGAAGTATTTGTCTAATTTTAATTAGAAGTTTCCTAATTAAGCTCTACTATATAGTTGCGTATGATATGGAACATGTTATTCTTAAAGTAATTTTTTCCAACACAAATTTATATTAATCGAATCAAAAAATAAATAGTCATAGTATATAAATACTATATTTTAATTTATTTGATTTCAATTGACAAAATATTTCAATTTTAAGGATATATATTTCGATATCTTAACTTGTTTTATTATGACAATTGAGAACTTAAACTCATATTACTTATTTAAATATCTTCAAAATTTATATATCAGAGAGCAGTAAATACAATAAAGACGAGTCAAAATATGTAAATATAAATTTTTTAAGTTAAAATCTTTAATGTCATATAAAACAAAATAAAAAAAATAATATATTATATTATGAAACCGGATTAATGTCACACAAGTGGCGCAGTGTCACCCTTACCTCCTTGTCTGTCACTCACGTAGGACGACATAGGAGCACGGTGGAAGCAAGGAGTTCATTCAATTTTTATATTATTACATAGTAGTGTATATAGGTCAGGTTAATTTAGTTTTCTATTGAAAAAAAAATCAACAAATTATGTGAATTTATTAGAATTATAAATCAAATCAAATTAATATAAAATTAATTTTTTTTATTTAGGTATTAGTCGATCTTTTAATTTTTTTTATAATTTTTATTTTTTACAATTAAATTGTGATTGAAGTTTAGATCAAATATGTTTTCATTTATGTGCTAAAGAAAAATTACAATTATGAAAAATTGAGGAGCGAAAAACTCCTTTGACACTAAAAAATAAGATGAAGAGTGAAAAGTTTAGGTTTTAAGTTTATATTAAATTTTGGATCATTTTATTAACAATTAATAGATAAATATTATAATTTAAAGGCCCAAATATGAATATATATATATATATATATACACACACACATCTACTTTCTAAATATTAAAAATTAATAAAACTAATTGAAAAAGTATTTAAAAAATGGATTATAATTAATATATATATTATGTCGGTTTGATTTGGGTTTGGTTTGAATTTTTTTTGGTTAACACCAAACCAAATCAAGAATGATCGTTTTTTTTTTCAAACGCCAAACTAATCAAATCAAATCATAAGTTATTTTTTTTTTCTTGATTTGATTTGGTTCCGCGATTTGATTTGACTTGACAATTTGGTCTGTACATCCCTAATTATATAAAATTATGTTATATATTAAAATTTAAATAACATTTTAACTATATAATATATACTAAATTTTTATTTAAGGCTATTTGGTTGGAGAGTACGTTATCTCGAATTTATTGTATTTATATCAAATATGAAATGTCGTCGTATTAAAATTAATTTCGAATTAATTACTACTATTTCTTATTCCTAGTATCAAAAGGAGCTCTTGTAGGCCCCACGTCAACTCTTCTAAGAGTCTTAAACCGTCCATCTTCATCACTATTCCCAGCTCTCAAAAATCTGATTACTCATTATCATCATCCCTCTAATTACGTGCCACGTGTCCACTAAATCACCGTGTACCTCTTTTTTCCCCTGCAACTCCACAACTATAAAAATGCATCCACGTAACACAAATTAAATTTAAACAAACAATAACAAATTTCAGAGAAATTTCAATGCCTTCTTCAGTAGTGCAATTTGCTGCTTCACAAAAAAGCAACAGCAATACTAATAGTAGTAGTAGTAATCATCATGATGATGGAAATGAACGGCTTGATTCTGACCACCATCATCATCCTACGGCTCACAATGTTTCTGTTTCTACTGAAACTTTTCTTCAAACTGCCATCTCTCTCAAAGATCAGGTACTATGATAATTTGTTGATAGTAGCTCATAGCTAATATTTTTTTAAAAAAAATTAAGTACTTATGCTGTTAATCTATCACTAATTCATTGCTAAAATAGGATTAGCTATGAATTGTGAGTTAATAATGAGTAATTCATTGTAGTTACTACTATTTGATTTTATATTGATCCCTTGAGAGTATTATCTACTCCTTCTGCTCCAATTTTTTATGTGACCCAGTTGAAATTTCGAGAGTCTTAACTAAGTTTTTTTTTTCAGTCCAATTTTAATCCTTTTAAGTGGTTAATTGTTGTGATTTATAGTTTTTAATTACATAGTTTTTAATTGTATGAATTTTATTTGGAAAAGTTTAAAAGTTTCTGTATTTGTGTTCACGATCAAAATTTAAAAGTTTGAATCTCAAAGTTTAAACTGCGTGCGTAAATTGAGACAGATGGAGTATAACTATGCTATAATGATCTATTTGAGCTTGAGATCGGTTATATTTTGCTAAATTCATGCGGCAGAAATCGTGAAAATTGAAAAATTCTAGTTTTCCTGAAAAAAATGAGCTAAAATCGAGGAGATCAAAAACACTTTCCAGTTTGTTTCGCCGGAAAATCAGTCAGAAAATTTCATAGCAGTACGCAAAAGAGTTAATTTTCCGTGCATACTTTTGCACGGCAACTTTAGCAATCGAATGTTGAACCTATGGTGAATTTTAGGTAGTAAAAATGACATGGAAAGGAGACGGAAGGAGTACTGGTGGTGTTACAGATCCAACGATGTATACAGGTTTATTAGGGACGGCGTTTACCTGTATGAGGTCGTATGAAGCAACTGGTGATCGGAGAGACTTGCAATTGTGCTCGGAGATTGTTGATGCTTGTGCTGACCTTGCTCGCACCGTCACGAGGTTCTTCCTTTTTTTTTTTTTTTGGCTAGTGGCATTTTTTTGATTAACTTAATCTTAATACGCAATTGAATGAGGAATCATGTGATGTTAATTGGATTTACTCCGTTCACTTCTTGTCATATTTTGTTTCACGAGAGTCTGTATGACTAATCTTTGAACGATAACATAATAAAAATACTAGTTAATGTGAAACATTGGTCGAACTCTTCATTGTTAAACATGTCAAGTAAAAATGAATGGAGGAGGTAAGAACGTTTATTCAATCATTTGGTGAGCTGGAATGGAGCAACTTTTTAAGCTAAGATTACGTAAAGAATTGATGTAGACCGATTTGTTAGAGCAAATAATGGAGGAAGTGGACATATACCAATTAAGTTAAAGTTTATATAAAAACAATTTGCACCTTTAACAATTTCGAAACAACTTCAGTTATGTGGTGTGGTGTTTAAAGATAGTCTAGACGAATCCAAAATTTAGAAGTTATACGGCTTATAATTAAATATTTTAAGCTTAACTTCAGCCATGCTTCATCTCGATTTAGCTTTCTTTAGCCTAATTATCTCAAAATGGGATAGATGTAGCGAATCATACTGTTCATTCTTCTGTATGTTGTTGAATATAGAGTTTCTACTGAGTTTTCAGGTTTAATTATTAATGGTGACACATGCTAGGAAATATTGTATGTTTGTCTTTTTCTTTAATTTGATATTTTCATGTATTTCTATTTGCTGGTCCAAACATGTATAAGACTAGTCTGGGAACACCACAAAAGATAAAGTCATAAAAGAATTTAATTAACATGAAAGTCCTACTTCTTTCTTTGTCAAAGAATTGAATATTGATGACTGTTTCCTTGATGAGTATAGTCATGGTCACTCAGGCAAAAATAATGTACAGGGATCCAACTTTTTTTTTTTTTTTCCCAATTAACAGACAAAAGAATCAAATCTTGGATAATACTCATGTTATTATTGTCTAGCAAGAACTATCACCATCACTCTCTACAACTTGAAAATAATTTGTTTTATTTTAAAGAAGAGTAAAGCATCTAGTACCCCTGTACTATGATCAAATTTGCTACGACACAATCCATCTTCAGGGGCAATAGGCCCCGTGAACTAAATTTTAGCGTATTTTTGTCTACTTTTTTAGTTGATGTGGCACCTTTCGTCAACCTTTTTAGCTAACATGACACCTTTGACATGGGTCCTATTTTATGTAATAAAAGTGTCACGTCAGCGCAAAAGAGTGACAAAAATATGCTAAAATTGAGTTCCGGGATAATAAGACCCCTGTGAAGTTGGGTTATGTCGTAACAAATTTGGCCATAGTTTGAGGGGTTATTGAATGCTTATCTCTATAAAGAAGGATCGAACTTTATGATATCTCAAAAGTCGCTAAAATATTGAAGTAGGAGATGTGTAACGTCAAACATGGAAAAATCAACTCCTCTCCTTTGTGTCTCAGTTTATGCAGTGTACTTTTACTAGACACCAAGATTAAGTAAGAAAGATTCTCAAATTTTTTGTCTAAAATAAGTCACATATATTTGTGTGACTTGGAGTAATTGCTAAAGTCCTTGTCATGTGATAAGGAGGTCACGGGTTCAAGCCTTGGAAACAGCCTCTGGCAGAAATGCAAGGTAAGGCTGCGTACAATACACCCTTGTGGTGGGGCTCTTCCGCGGACACCGCGCATAGTGGTAGCTTTAGTGCACCGGGTTGCCCTTTTTATATTTGTGTGACTATAAATCGTCTTAGTAACGGTAAAATGGAAAAATTAAAGTAAAATTGTTTCTAAATATATCATTCTTTTGGGACAAAGTAAAATGGAAATTGTTCACATAAATTGGGACCAAAAAAATAATACAGTATGGTGGAATGTTGAATGATATGGGAGCCCACTAGTGACTGGAACTGATTCTAGTTGTGAGTTTGCAGCTATGGTTTAATTAGTGTCTAGATTTCTTCATTAAATCTTCAAATATCTCAATAGTTCAAATGTTAATCTTATCTTTGTACTTTTTCGGGACCAGGCATGTGACTTTTCTCTGTGGAAAAGGAGGGGTATATGCTCTTGGTGCTGTTGCTGCCAACTATCGTGGGGACCAATACAAAGGTGACTTGTATTTGAACCATTTCCTTGAGGTACCAGCACAATCTTATTATGATTTCGTCTTTTTTCCTTTGATCCGTGGAAAGATAAGCTTACCAAACATGTTTTTTTGATGTGCTTATCGTAAAACATATCGATATTGTAATTCATTGATTTCATATGAGTTGCTTCACTAGATATGGGGAGACAGGAGGGTAAATGGCATGTTATTGTCGATCTATAGAGAGGAAAGAAAGATGTGGTCTTAATGTTTGGTGACTCTTAATTTGATACCAAATTGTTCCGAGACATATTGGACCATAATATCATTGCTAATTTGATACTAAACATTTTTGGAAGGGAGTGTATGATGCGTTGAATTATGTCTTAACCAAGTTGATGTTTTAGCTTAGCTCTAATAATTGTTCAGGTATTATTTTCATTTTCTTCAGCTATCAAAAAAAGACATGTACCGTTTTGAAGGAGCTTGTCTAAAGATATAATTTCACTTGAAGTTTGTCTCCACCATTTATCCGCTCCAAAATTTTCTTTGGATCACATAGTGTCCTCTTAACAATGATCAGCAATATAGATCACTCTCGATAAACTTTGCTCAACTTTAGGAATAAGAGAATGCATAAATTATGAGTTTCAAGAACCTCTACATTCTCTAGGGAGTTGGGGCCATGTAATGGTGGATATTTCGGCGTGGGACAGTCGCTGAAAGTTCCCTTTCCATAGAGGATAAATTGACTAACGAGTATTGGAGAGTTATTAATCTTCTGCACGCAAACTTTATCCTAGTTGTGATGAATAAATTAAGTAAAGCTTAATGATAGGAGAAACTTCTTTATTTTTGTTTACTGGATTGGTAATTGCCAATTGGAGATTCTGTTATTAACCAGTTGTTCTCTGCAGCCATTCATTTTATTTTGGAAGGGGTTAGAAACTGAAAACTTAGGAAAGTGTTTCATACAAATGACTACAAGGCAAAGGCTATCGGGGACTAAATCGTACTTGTATAGGATTTCACTTGCTTGAGAAAAACTATTTGACCTGGTGAGGAAGAAAATATTTGCTAGGTACATGATTGTGTGGTTAGTATGCGTTTGCAATTCAAATGCGCTGGAGAATCCACGAGCATTAGCTCTTGTATGTTCTCCCATGTGGAACCACATAAATTAATGGTGAATGGTGATTGCTTCAGCATCTAATGCAACAATGAATTTCATAATGTTGTTTTCATTGCTTTAGCTTCTACATTACTACGTCCCGGTTCCCCTCCGCTTCTGCAGTAAGTAGTTTAGCTTAGCCCCGACTCCGAGCTACATTAACTCTTTGTCCTATATATTACTTTCAGCTAGCACAAGAGAGAGCCCTTCCTGTTGGACCTGAAGATGGAGGTTTTGGAATGTCATATGACCTCCTTTATGGACGAGCTGGCTTCTTGTGGGCAGCATTGTTTATCCGGAAGTACTTGGGCGCTGAGGCGGTGCCAGATGATTATCTCATGCCTGTAGTTGAAGCAATATTAGCAGGAGGGAGAGCAGGGGCATCTGATAACCCCACCTGCCCTCTGATGTATAGATGGCATGGGACAAGGTATTGGGGCGCAGCTCACGGCCTTGCTGGTATTCTGCACGTATTACTTCATTTTCCGCTCTCTCAAGAAGATATTGAAGATGTTAAGGAAACTTTAAGGTACATGATGAGCAACAGGTTTCCGCAGAGTGGTAATTATCCTGTCAGTGAAGGGAATCCAAGAGACAAGCTGGTCCAATGGTCGCACGGTGCCACAGGCATTACCATTACATTGTGCAAAGTATCCGAGGTTAGTACCTGTTAGATTTGAGGCAATGAACTTTCTGGTTATATCCCGGACTTATAGTTAGTGGCATTACCATGCTTTTTGGTTAAAGTTCGAATTTTAAGCGTGGTACTCTTGCATTTTCTGAATCCTCTTGCTAAAATTTCTTATTGTTACAATTTGGTTAACACAAAAGAGTATCATATTATTACAATTCGGTGAACAAAGTAAGAACTCTCTCTTCTGCTGCAGGTATTGCCAAATGATAGGGAGTTTCGTGATGCTGCAATAGAAGGTGGAGAGGTAGTGTGGAAAAGTGGATTGGTCGAGAAAGTGGGACTTGCAGATGGTGCATCTGGAAATGCTTACGCCTTCCTCTCCCTGTATCGGCTAACTGGGGAGAGTATATACGAAGAAAGAGCAAAAGCTTTTGCAAGTTGCTTGTATCAAAATGCAAGAAGGCTCATGAACGAAAGGCATCATAATGAAGCAGATCATTCCTTCTCCCTTTTCCATGGATTAGGTGCCGTTGCTTGTTTCTTGTTCGACTTACTTGCACCAAATAACTCCAGGTTCCCAGGCTATGAACTTTGAACTTAGCTTGTTTTACTTTAAAGAGTTCAGTTTCTACAAGGGAGAAGAAAAAGGCAAATAAGTAGTTTCAGTAGTGCAAAGTTTATATAAGTCAATTCAAAGGGTGGAAAGTAGGGTACTCTCTTGCTTCCTCGTGTGCATAAAATACTAGTAAGCTTATGCAAACACAAATCTTGTATATATTTGGTGTTTATGTACCACTTTTTAACGAATATGGGGTTCCTTTTCGCGACCCCTTTTACCTGCTCCCATGAATCATTGCTTTACCGTTGGTTTATTTGTCTTCGCAATAATTGAATGCATGCGTCATCTTTGGTTTATTTATCTTCGCAATAACTGAATGAAATTATACGACTTCTTAATATAAGAGTGACATTACTTTTCAATTCTTCAAATCTTAAAGAGAAAGTGAAGAACACAGATTATTACATGATAAATATGCATATATGTTGAACTACTAATGATCTTAGAAAATCTGTATCTCAATTAGGAAACAAAATATGGTACTTGATCGATGAGACTTTGTTTCTCTTCTGTTGCATCATCCTATTTTTCTAGAAGTCTTCTACATGAACTCTGGGAACATGAGCAATTTACCAGTAATTCCCCAATTTCATCAAGTAAAAGATACTGCAGCTTGCTCAAATGCTCAATCCCAAGGGGCAACTCCTCCATTAATCTGCAGTTGCGCATTTCAAGCTTTTCAAGAGAAGGCATTGCACCCTCTTCCACTTTCATTTGTCTCAGTTTTGTAGAGTTCATAATTTGTAGTTCCTTCAGTTTCTCGAATCCACCTGTCCTGAATGTCAATTTTTCACCATCGTATGCCTGGTCTAGCACGAGTGTCACAAGGTTGGGCAAATCTTGAAGAGTGTCTATTGCATTGTCCATTAACTTGCTCCATTTTAGAACCACCGTGGTTAAGGCATGAAGAGAGGTTACCCATATAGGAAACCTCTCTAAACGCCCTTCGAAGGTTAATTTTCGAAGGAATGAGTGTGTAGAAGAAAGGGGATAGTGCAAACCAATAATGTCACTCACCCCATAGGATGAGATAGATAGTTGCTGAAGATTTGTCAACTTGTTAAGGGAAGTACAAAGATCCCTCCCATGTTTTCCTCTCAGATTCGCGATGAATAACTGTCTGAGTCTTGTTAACTTTCCCAATTCAATCACCGTGCTTGTAGAGGCGTTGATAAGATTGACCACCTCTAAGGACACAAGGGTCCCTATCTTCTCAAGAGCTTTGAAACCATGAAAAAAACCAGCCCCACGCCGATAAATGAAAATATGACGAAGGTGTTGAAGGTTTACCATCTCAACTGATAATTTGTCTACCAATGTGTCCCTTAGGTCCAAGAACTCAAGGCTCTCAAGCTTCCCTATTGATCCTGGCAGATGTTTAATCTTAGTCCTCCTCAAGTTTAGAAACTTCAGATGGAACAATTCAAAGACGACTTCTGGGATTTTCACCAATGGGGCTCCTGTTAAGTCCAACACCTTGAGTAGTTTAAAATTGTCAGATAACAGCTTCTACAAGAATGAATTAGAGACAGAGTCCGATGACCCCAGCGTTATTAGCATGTGTAGATGCTTAAACTGATCGATATCTTGTATATCTCCAACGAATTGGCCATGGATTACATGATGTCTAACTTTGTCAGACCTTGTAATTTCTTCACCATTTGCTGCATAATATGTGAAGTTGCTTACGTTTATAATTCACTGAGACTAGAACAAAGACTCATTACAACTCAAAGAACCAACCTATTACATAGAGTCTACGACTTGCTAAGTAAAGGACCAGGTTCTTCTTTATTGTCTGGTTCAATAATATCGCTTATCCTAGTGAATTTTATGGACCTACTGGACCAGAAGCTTCTCAAGCTCAAGCATTTACTTTTCTAGTTAGAGACCAACGCCTTGGGGCAAGTTAGTGAACTGATTTGCTGGTTGATGATTTTCTTGTTTAGTGCATGAGTGAAACATTTGAATGTGTTTGTTGTATTTAAGCCAACTTCTGATCGAGTCCTTTAGATGATGTACTCTTCTATCTTAGGACTCCAGGTAGTTTCACTCCTTGGCTGAATAGAACTATTCTACTTTATCCCCTAGTCTAGCAGGACACCTTGATCAACTCAATCTCTAAGTGTTGCATTTATCTTCTCCTCAACTTCTTTGCTGTTTGTGATAAGCATTGAGAACATATCTGACTTTCTTTGTTTATCCACTCCTGTCTTTACGTATTGTCAGCCTTGCATTTTCTCTGATGTGCTTCACATGTGAGAACCAACATGATTAACATGTTTCACCAACATATGTCAATCATCATAACTCTTTTACTCTAATAGAAATGACTATGACTATCAGTTTCTTCACAAATGGTATGACATATATCAGCAAAACGCGATATGACTATGACCCTCCTGCCACAGATTTCGAAAGAAAATGCATGTTTGATAGTCCTCCATGAGCCAATGTCAGGGCTATCATCAAGGACAACAAAGTACCTTGATGACTCAAAGACCTGTTCAATGACCTCTGCCAACATGTTAGCATCCATGGCATCAATTGCTCGTCGGGTTTGGTCATTATCTGGAGTAATCATGCTCGTTAATAGCTCCTTAACATTAGAAAACCTTGACACATCAATCCACAATAGAGAATCAAAATGCTTCTTCATCGAAGCGTCATTATAGACTTTCTTGACCAGCGCGGTTGTCCCTATCCCTCTAGTTCCAGCTACACAAAGCAATTTCCATCTTGGATCATCAGGAAGTAACCTGTCAAGAAACACCGATTTATGATATTCAATGCCTACTAGATCTATATCATTATCAAGAGGTACTTCTTCATGGTTACTACACCATGTAGCATTGCTACTTTCAGCACTTGTTGCAACACCATATTTTTGAAGAAATGATTTATGTCCTTCAGAGATAACGCTGATTCGGGCCTTGATACCTTCCAATAACATTGAAAGTCTGTCACTTTGAGCTTTCAATATCTTCTCAGCCATTGAAGAATGATGTTGTTTTCTCCATGACCATGATCCCTTTTCTTGAAAATTGCTGCATGTGAAAACATGTTTTTCAAGAATGTCTTGGGCATCATGTGCAAGATCTTGTACTTGCTTGATCCATAGTTGTAATTTAACATCTTCTTCTTTTGCATCAGCTACTTATAAACGCAGAGTAAGTACTGGATAGAAGATGTTTTATTAATGAAGCATAAAGCGTATTAAATAGAGTTACAGTTAAACTAAGATGAGTCCTAAACTAACTAAACTAGAATAGTCCTAAATAAACAGAAATACTGACTAATTCGACACGTGATGCTTCAATACGCCTCCTCAAGTTAGGCGATGAGTCACTAAGCCTAACTTGAATATATTCTTCTCAAAAGCAGGCTTAGGCAGTGCCTTGGTGAGGGTGTCAGCGATTTGATCGGCAACATAGACGTGAACAACTCGAACCTTTTTGATGTTGACATGGTGGCGAACAAAGTGAAAGTCCACTGCAGCATGCTTCACTTTGCTATAGAGGACTGGATCTTTACTCAGGAATGTGGCTCCAAGATTGTCACAATAAATGGTAGGCATTTGATGTAATGGAAAACGCAGCTCGACGAGGAGATTGGTAACCCACAGGTTTCAAAAAGGGCATTAGCCACTGCCCTATACTCAAGACTCAGTGGAGGAGCGAGAGACGGTATTTTGCTTCTTTGAGGACCAGCTAATCGGATTGTAACCAAGGAACAGGATATACCCAGATGTGGAAACTCTGTCAGCAATATCCCCACCCCAATCCGCATCAGAGTACACATGTAGATTGAAGTCCTCAATGGGGGTTACACGTAGTCCTAGTTAGATGGTGCCACGCAGGTAATGAAGAACACGTTTCACAACTTTTCAATGGAGATCTGATGGTGTTTGCATAAATTGAGACAACTTATTTACTACATATGGATGTCCGGTCTAGTGAAAGATAGGTATTGAAGCCTACCTAAGACTTGATGATAGCGTGTTGCATCAGTCAAGTGAGCACCATCAGATAGCATGATTAGCTCAGATGCACTCATTGGCGCATGGACACTTTTATAGTTGCTCATTAACGTGTGGACACTTTTATAGTTGCTCATTAATTCATCATTCAGGATCTCATTCACATAGTTTTCTTGCGTGAGAATTAAACCGTCAGAGTTTCGTATCACTTCAACACCAAGAAAATAGTGAAGATTACCCAAATCTTTAACAGAAAACTTAGAAGCAAGGGAAACAATAACTTGATCGACATGGAAAGTGTTGATCCCTGTAACAATGATGTCATTCGCATAGACAAGGATAAACATTGGTCACCTAGACCCTGCCTGACAAGTAGTGAGGCATCTGATTTCGTCTTAATAAATCCTATGGAAGAAAGATAACCCGTAAGGGGGGTTTGTTTCAATCCATAGATTGCCTTGAGTAACCGACATATGTGAGTAGGTTTGTCATCATTAGTGAAACCCGAAGGTTGTGCCATGTACACCTCCTCATCCAGGTTGCCCTGGAGAAATGCATTGTTGACATCAAGCTGCCGGAGAGTCCAGTTATGGCGAAGTGCCACAGAAAGGATTATTCGGACCGTGGTAGGCTTGACGACTGGGTTGAAAGTCGCGTGGAAGTCAATGCCGACCTTTGAGTGAAGCCTTTCGCAACCAGTCGTGCTTTATATCCATTAATGGATCCATCTGCTTTCCTTTTTATCCTGAAAATCCACTTGCAGGAAACAATATTTTTAGTTGGGCCAGGAGATACAAGTTCCCAAGTCTGATTTTTAATTAAAGCATCAAGTTTCTGTTTCATCTCTTTACGCCACTCGGGATGTTTTTGTGCTTGTTTGACAGTGGTGGGTGTGGTGACGGGGTTCAATTTAGCCAAGTAATAAAAAATTTGTGTGGGTTTGGTGATATTGTTTTGGGAGCGAGTGACAACACGGGTAGGAAGAGAGGGACATTTAGGCCGTAAGGGAGCGAGCTCCAACTCAGGGATAGGACGGACTTGCCGATGGACCATGGGTGTAGATGGAATTGTGTTCCTGCAATGATAAATGAGGAGAGGACGCGAGCTATAATTTGTGTTTGTGGGGATATGCGTTGGTATATTTGTAGGGAGGTCTGGTGGTGTGAGCTGCTGGGCAGTAGGGTGAGAGGATTCTGGGAGCCTTGGAATTGTAGAAGATGAGGGTGATAGAAATTTACTTGGGAAAGGAGAAGCTGCGTCCACCGTTGGTTCACTGTCGGAGTCGGATTGTGAGCGTGAGTTGGCCTGTAACTCTACTGGAGAAGGAGAAGATACTGAGCGAGAATCTACAAGTGTTTGGGCTTCTAGTTCTAATGAAATTGGAAGCTCTGTAGTTATGAGAAGTTTGGTGTGGGATTAGAAGAATTTGAAACCGTGATATTGTCCCATTTTAGTTGAGGTGATTTGATGGCAATATTGGAGAACATGGTTTTGAAAGGGAAAACATTCTCAATAAATTGCACATCTCGAGATAAATATACCTTTGCAAAAATTAGGTCAAAACACTGGTGACAGTAATAAGATAAGGAAAATCCGAGATAGACACACGGGGTGGATTTTGGTTCAAGTTTATTTTTGGAGTATGATTTAAGCCATGGATAGCATAAACAACCGAAATTTCGCAGGGAGATATAATCAGGCAATTTTCCAAGTAGACGCTGGAATGATGATTGGTTATCTAGTTGAGAGGTGGGCAAACGATTAATGAGGTAGACCGTGTGATGACATGCAAAAGACCAAAATTGGGGAGAAAGGGTCGCCTCATGTAAGCGTTCTTGTAGTTTCGACGATATGGCGATGTCGTCGTTCTGCACGTGCAACTCGTTGAGGCGTATTTGGTGGAGTAGAGAGGTGCTCAATTTCGTGAAGTGAGAGATAAGGGTCAAGACTTTTATATTCTCCTCCACTATCAGTGTACAGTGATAAAATTTTGATGTCAAAGTGCTTTTCCATCATAGGATGGAATTTTTGGAAAATCTCTTTGACCTCACTTTTATTTTTTAATGGATAGAGCCAATTATATTTTGTATATTGATCAACAAAAATATAATAATACAATTTCTTGTCAAGAGATAAGACCAGTGATGGCCCCCATAAATCACTAAAGATTATTTGAAGCGGCTTAGAGCTGCACAATGATAATTGAGTAAAAGGATGTCGATGAGCTTTATTAGATAAGCAAGAATTACAATAAAAAGGTTTGTCTCGCTCATGAAACGGTAGCGAGAATTTGTTTAAAATAAACCTAAGAACTCTAAAGTGGGGATGACCCAAACGTTTATGCCAAGTAGTGTGAGGAGTGGATGTGGAGGTCATGTGAGCTTGGGGATGTGAAACAGGCCACTCATATAGTCCATTATTGGTCCGACCATGCACTAGCGGTTTCTGCGTTTTTAGATCCTTCACAAGAAAGTCAAAGGGAAAAAATTTAATGAACTTTGAATTGTCTTGACAAAATTTTGAAACAGAGAGAAGTTTGCGTTTAATAGATGGGGCACAAAGAGTGTGAGTTAGCTTAAAAACATTATTTGATGCATTTAATTTAGTAGAACTAGTGTGAGAGATGAGAATTTTGTTACCGTCACCCATGGAGACATCCTCGTTACTGTGGTATGTAGGTTGTGTGGCCCCGTAGTGATGTGATGGGTGGCTCCGGAGTTGACTATCCAGGGGTTAGTGGCAGCAGTAAATCCAGCAACATGGTTGTCTTTGGCCTCAAAGTGATTATGAGACTTCGAACGACAGACATTGGTAGTGTGGCCAATCCTATTGCATAGTTGACATCGAGTAACAGCCTTTGGATGGAGTTGGACTGCCACTTTGGATTGGAGTTGAACTGCCACTGTGATGTAGTGTTCGGACGTGAATTCTGGTGCCTCTGTTGAGAATTATTATTCTTCCTAGGATTGTTACGGTTATTGGATTTAGTAGGAGTCACGACCGCGATAGTTATGGGACTAGAAAGTTTCTTAACATCCTCGTGACGAAGAAAGAGTTCATGGTCAAGTAGCTTTTCAAACAATTCTTCATATGAGATAGCCGTATCACATGCACGGATTGCAATAGAGATTTCACGAAATTCAGGACCTAGTCCGCTAAGTATTTTGACGATATGTTCAGGATTTGACACAGGAGAACCAGGAGTGGCTAGCTTATCTGAAAGGGACCGAATAGTATGAAGATGTTCAGTGATGGAGCGAGATTCCTTGGTGATGCGAGCAAGTTGATCACACAGGCTGAAGACACGGGTTTATGATCTGTTTGCATAAGTGGTGTGCAGAGCGTCCCAAGCCAATTTGGATGAGTTGGATGCAGCAACAATTGGAGCAATTGTAGGTTCAACAGATGCCATGAGGACATTCTGGATGAGTTGGTCTTGACGGAACCAAGTTAAAAAAGCAGGATTGGGAGATACGTTGTTGCCAACGGTAAGGGTGCTAGTAGGGGCAGGAGTGGTCCCATCGAGATGGCCAAATAGATTATAACCATACATAAGCATGGAGAATTGATCTTTCCAGGTGGCAAAGTTGTGGCCGCTGCTGAGTTTGATGGGTAATTGGGACGCAGAATTGAATTAAATGATAATGTTAGCACCCGTTGTGTTATCAACATTAACAACTCCGAGATTGTTGCCATTGTTGTTGGCCATTGCTACTGATTTGTGTGAGGAAGAGGAGGGAAAAAAATAGGATCGTTCTCGTTAGAGAGTATAGAGCTCTGATACTATACAAACACAGAGTAAGTGCTGGATAGAAGATGTTTTATTAATGAAGCATAAAACGTATTAAATAGAGTTACAGATGTCCTAAACTAACTAAACTAGAATAGTCCTAAATAAACAGAAATACTGACTAATTCGACACGTGATGTTTCAATACTACTCTTGAAAAAGTCCTCATTTAGTCAAATGCATCCCTGATTTTTAGGGGTGGACAATAGTATGGTACGGTATTTTAAACTTTGGTACGGTAACTTCGGTTTTCGGTACCTAAAAGAATAATACCATTACGATACCAAATTAGTTCGGTATGGTTCGGTATTTTTAAATTCGATTTCGGTATTTTATGGTATGGTAATTCGGTAACCATACTTTATTTTATTTCGATTTACATATATTCATATAAAAAACTATAACCTTAAAACTTTAAAAACGTCTCAATCATATCAGACAACCATCTTTGTTAATCATCTACACAAAAAGAACATTTCAATCACGACTGAGTAATCCAAGATGCAAACTCTGAACAACAGGCATTACCTAAGCTTAGCATAGTACTTCGAAATAATAAGTTTCCCAAAAAATTTATTTCTGAATAAAAGTTACTTTTATGTTAAATTGTCTAATGGATGACATATAAATATATTTAATAATCTTAAATCTAATATATTTAGGTTTTATATATTATTGAAAAACTTCAGTGTGTGGTATACGGTATTTCGGTATTTATTGCATAAATACCAAATACCGTATCAAATACCATAATAATTTAAAACTCCTACCAAATATCATAACATCCATACCGCGGTATAAAAAATTTCGGTTTCGGTATGGTATTCGTTATATACCACACACCATGCCCACCCCTACTGATTTGAACAATTTCTTGTTGAACTCCTTCAAGAAACTTTTGCCCACCATGGAGCAAAGCTGAAAGTTGATGTACCAGAAAAGTAACAGTCGATATGATAGTATAATTAATGGACTTGGTGATCAATTTATATAGATCAAACTTCTTTATATGGATTATAAATGCGTTTTGCAAATGTTTATTGCAATTTGCAAGCTTAAGAAATCAAACATTTTACCAGTTATTACTAGTATACTACTACAAATTGGGAGAATATTTATTCTTTCTGATGGGAGCTGACTTTTGTATATACTAAACGTGGCTGGCAATTAGGCAGTTGATTTGGTTGACTACTGGCTATCTAGAATCACAGATTGTTAATACTATACCGGTATCGTATCAAATTAAATCGGTGTAGTTCGGTATTTCGTAGTACATTAAATTGGTCAACTATTAGAAATAACGGTTTTATCCATCGCAAATCAATGAGAAATTTGTGTTATAAAACATGATTTCCCACATTTTCCATTGAACTAGCTTACTGAACAAATGCATGATAGTAAATAGATTCTCACTTAAGTACTCGAGAGCTTCCTAATTTTTCCGTATGAAAACACTGCCCTTTTTTCTTTGTTCGCCAATTCAATCAAAATATCTATGAGAATAGCAACTAAACATTTTTCAGTGTAACAATGGTCATTATCCGAGCCGAGAGTCCACCAGAAACAGAATAAGGAAAAAAATATTAAGTAGCTACTCCTTTAGATAATTCAAGATCTAACCAAGTGTACTATTTTGCTTTCTTGTAGCATGAGTGTCAGCAAATAATATTATACTCCCTTAAGTCCCAATATATGTAGCAACATTTGACTTGGCAAATTTTAAGAAGGAAATGAAGACTGAAATTTGTGGTCTTCAACACTCTTTTACCATTTACGCGGCTATAGATCATTTCATTAAGGATAAGAAGGAATTTTGACGTTAAAATGTTTCCGATTATAGAAAGATGCATTCTGTTTTGACGGACTAAAAGAAGAGCGTACCACATGAATCGGGACATAAGGAGTACTAACTTTAGAAAATATATACATAAAATACCTAGTCTTACGAAGAGGCCATGGGTTCATGTGACCCATATTTTAGCTATAAATTCGCCAGTGAAAATAAGGTCTACCTACATAATATCCTCTCCAAAACCCACTTTTAAGATTACGTTGGATATGTTGTTATCAGTATCCATCTTTAACATGTAAGGTAAGAGAGGTCCATTGAATATGAATGGCCTCAAAATGGAATTTTCATAGGTGTTCCAGCTTTGATGTGCGCAAGTAGACACTTAAACTATCATAAAGTTGAACGAGTAGACACACACGTTCTACGTGGAAAATCATATGACATGCACGCGTCCTACATGTCACGCGTGGTTTCACCCCTAGATGTGTCTATAATATGATTTAGCTTCTTGGACTGTTAAAATCTGATTATTTGCTTTATCTTTGGTTCATTTGTCTTTGCAATAGTCGAATGAAATTATACAGACTTCTGAATAGCAAGAGTGATATCACTTTTGAATTCTTCAAATCTTAAAGAGAAAGTGGTGAACTCAGATTATTACATGGTAAATACGTAATCTTAGAAAATTTATCTGTATTATCAAAGAAAATATGGTACTTGATCAATGAGATTTTGTTTCTCTTCTGTTGCTTCATCCTATTTTTCTACAAGCCTTCTGCATGAACTGTGGGAACATGAGCAATTTTCCAGTAATCTTGACTGCTCTTAAGCTGCACTGTTACTAACAACTTTTCAGAAATTTCTTCAAGTAAAAGATACCGAAGCTTGCTCAAATGCTCAATCCCGAAGGGCAACTCCTCCATTAATCTGCAGTTGCGCACTTGAAGCTCTTCAAGAAAAGGCATTGCACCCTCTTCTACTTTCATATGCTTCAGTTTTGTGGAGTGCCAGACGCATAGTTCCTTCAGTTTCTTGAATCCACCTGCCGTGAATGTCAGTTCTTCGCCTTCATAGGCCAGCTCTAGCACGAGTTTCACAAGGTTGGGCAAATCTTGAAGAGTGTCTAGTGCATTGTCTATTAGCTTGCTCCATTTTAAAACCACTGTAGATAATGCTTGAAGCGAGGTTATCCATTGTGGAAACCTCTCTAGACGCCCTTCAAAGACTAATGTTCGAAGGGATGAGTGTGTAGAAGAAAGGGGATAATGCAAATCAATAATGTCACCCACCCCATAAGATGAGATAGATAGTTGTGTAAGATTTATCAACTTGTCGATGGAAGAGCAAAGCTCCCTTCCATGTTTTCTTCTCAGCTTCGCGATGTCTAACATTCGCAATCTTGTTAACTTTCCCAATTCAATCACTGTGCTTGTAGTGGCATTGACAAGCTTAACCCCTTCTAAGGACACAAGGGTCCCTATCTTCTCAGGAGCTTTGACACCATGAAAAAAACCAGGACCTCGACGATAAATGAAGAGATGACGAATTTGTTGAAGGTTTACTATCTCAACAGGTAATTTTTCTACCAGTGTGTCCCTTAGGTCCAAGAACTCAAGGCTCTCAAGCTTCCCTATGGATCCTGGCAGATGTTTTATCTTAGTCCTCCTCAAGTTTAGAAACTTGAGATGGAACAATTCAAAGACTTCTTCTGGGATTTTCACCAATGGGGCTCCCATCAAGTCTAACGACTTGAGCAGCTTAAAACTGCCGGATAACAGCTTCGACAAGAAAGAATTAGAGACAGAATCCGATGACTCGAGTGCTATTAGCGTGTGAATGTGCTTAAACTGATCAATGTCTTGTATATCACCAGCCAATTGATCATGGATTACAAGATGTCTGATTTTGTGAGTCCTTCTTGTAGTTTCTTCACCTTTTGCTGCAGTTGCAGCGACCCTTTCTACCGATTTAGAAAGAATGAATTCGTACCACAAGTTGTGGATGGTGAATGAGTCTAATCTTCCATCAAAGTATCTTTCAGCAACTTGAATCAAGCTTCTGTTTGCAAGTTCATTGAGGTAGCTGTCAGCTACTTGTGCAATTGATTTTTCTTCTCTTTCAGAGACAAGTCCTGCCGCTGCCAACAGTCGAATCAGTCTCATCTTATCGATGACATAATATTTTGGAATTATGCTCAGATAAGAGAAACAAGACTTGAGATAGAAAGGCAAGTCTTGATAGCATAGATTGAGTAGCCTTTTCATGTGCTCGTCTTCGCTATAACTACCTTGCAGCTTGTCAACAAGGCTGACATAAAACATCTCCCATGCATCAACTCTGTTCCCTTTAGTAGCCAGTGCACCAGCAATCACCAAAATCGCCATTGGCAAACCGTTGCACTTTTGTATAATGCCTTTGGAGATTTGCACCAAAGATGGAGGACAGTGTAGGCTGCCTGAGAATGCCTTTGTGCAGAAAAGAATCCAAGATTCTTCTTCAGACAAAGGCTTCATATCATAGAAATGACTATGATCACCAGTTCCTGCACAAATTTTATGGCATGTATCAGCAAAACGCGATACGATGATGACCCTGCTTCCACAGTTTCCAATCGGAAATGCGCCTTTGACTGTCCTCCATGTGCCAATATCAGGGACATCATCAAGGACAACAAAGTACCTTGATGACTCAAGGACTTGTTGAATGAACTCAGCCAACATGTTAGCATCCATTGCATCAATTGCTCGTCGGGATTGTTCATTGTCTGGAGTAACCATGCTCATCAATAGCTCCTTAACATTAGTAAACCTTGACACATCAATCCACACAACAGAATTGAAATGCTTCTTCACTGAAGCATCATCACACACTTTCTTGACAAAGGTGGTTTTCCCTATACCTCGAGTTCCAACTACACAGCATAATTTCCATCGTGGATCATCAGAAAGTAACCAGTCAAGAAGCACTGATTTACGATTTTCAATGCCTACAAGATCTGCATCATCATCAAGTGGGACTTCTTCATTGCTACTTTCACCACTTTTTACAACACCATATTTCTGAACAAATGTTTTATGTCCTTCAGAAATAACGATGATTCGCGCCTTAACACCTTCCAACAACATTGAAAGGTTATCATTTTGAGCTTCAACCATCTTCTCAGACATCAAAGAATGATGGTGTTTTCTCCATGACCATGATCCCTTTTCTTGAAAATTGCTGCATGTGACAACATGTTTTTCAAGAATGTCTTGGACATCATGTGCAAGATCTTGTACTTGCTTGATCCATAGTTGCAATTCAACATCATCTTCTTCTTTTTCATCTGCTGCTCTCGAGAACGCCTTCATCTTCACAAACGCTTCCTTGATATACACTAATTCTTCTCGAAAATTTTCAAGAAACTTCAATCCACCATGGAGAAAAGCTGAAAGTTTATGCACCAGAAAATTAACAGCACATTCTGCCATTTTTTTGCACTAGAAGTATGTATTATTACTAGTTTCTTTAGTAAATGTATGCAAGATGATGGTATAATTAATGGACTATTTGGTGATCAATTTATGCTGATTAAACTTTGAAGTAGTCTTTGGTTAGCTCGTTTTTGCAAATGATTATTGCAATTTGCAAGCTTAACAAATGAGTATTTTACTACAAGTTACTACTAAAATATAGTGTTACTGGTGGGACTTTGGATTATTTTCTCCTTTTTATATTCATGTGCTATAAGTTGACTTTGAACCTATTTAACGTGGCCAGCAATTTGACAGTTGATTTGGTTGACTACAGGCTGCCTAAAAGTATAGTTAGTCTTCTTGAATGTTTACACCAGAATTTATTTTCTATGCTTCTTTTGTTAATAAATTTGGCTCAATATGAGTGAGAGTATTGAATCAATCTTTATGGGATTGACATTTTGTGCCGTTCGTTTCATATTACTTGAATGTTGTTGACTTGACTGATATTAGTGGCGGAGCTAACACCTTAATTAAGGCGGTTCAAAATCGAAAAATGTGAACAAAAAAATTAGTCAAAGGGATTCGATGTCAACTATATATATATAAAAAATAATTTTAAGCCTCCATGCATAGCATAATTTTCCGCCGAGGGGTTCGGACCCCTCACTATGAGCTGGCTCCACCACTCTCTGACACATTCCTTAAGTAAGTTATAACTAGAGGTTTATTTTACTAATCTCCATCTTCAAAACCCCATACTCCTCCACCTTTACTCGTGAAATAATATCTTTTACTTACTTATTATGCATCAAAAATTAAACTGAAAAAATATTTTTTAAGAAAAGTATTTCCTCTCGAATCAAACACACCTTTATTAGGGATGGCAATGGTGCGGTGTGAGTTTTTTCTTAACCCACAAGTTTTAAAACCCCATCGCACCGCATCACCTTTAAACCCGCATAAACCCGCCTCACATTCATACTCGCGCATAACCGCACCGCTCCGCCCCCTATTTTTAGTTTTTCCTTTTCTTTTTGAAAATATCGTAACTCCATTGAAAATCATAATATTTTCAAACTAGGAAATAATTCACTAAAAAATTATCAAAAAGTATAACGTGTACAAGTAATGATCAAATATCATATTTTTACTAAAATGATTAGAGACGTTAAAAAAGCTACTATAAAATTATTTATTTGTAGTGTTATATATGTCGTTTTAAGTATCATTAATTTTTAAGTAAAGAATACATATAATTTTAGGTATATTCACGAGAACGATACTAATTTTTAGCTTTTTTAATTTAAACCCGCATATACCCATAACCCGCACCGCACCATTTAAAAAAAACTCAATTTAACACGCCCCCGCACCGTACCGCACCGCCGCATTGCCATCCCTAACCTTTATTCTCAAAATAGATGTACATGCATGCGTGTGACAAACATCAAAATGCTTCAACAAAGACTAGGATACATTAATGGTGTAGTATCCTTTTGACATTTGGTTCCTATAATTTGTTGGAAGTTTATTGTCAATTTAATGATTTATTACCAGCTTATCATGCCAGTTGTTTATGATAATTGCATATTTGGCTTTTATCTCTTCTTGTTAGTCATTGTCTAATCTTCAGATCCTTTACTGCTTGTTTGGATAGGTGTTATATATCATTTCATAATATACTATATTGTATTATATTACAGGGAAAAGGGTCAAATATACCCTTCTACTTTCATTCATTGGCTAACTTTATCCTTTGTTATATTATGGGATTATTTATACCCTCATTGTTAACAAACTTGTCAAGTGTACCCTTCAACTTAACACTTTTCACATTAATACCAAAACTGCCCCTTTAAAATTGAAATCATCCATTACAAATGGATAGAGTTAAGTTGTAATGGATATATTTGGTGCTATTTAGTGAATCGTTTGACGAATAAACATTCATATTTTTGCGAAAATATGAATGCTGCTAACTTCTTTATAAGTTCTTATTCAAAGAAGGTAACATCTGATCGAGGACAATTTCCAGGAGAATACTCAACTAAAGGAAGTGAAGAAAGCGAGCAAAATTCATCCAATATTCAGTTTATTTGAAACGAAGAGGAAGAAGAAGGAAACTGCTAGTCCTGAATTCTCGAAGTATATTCAGTATGTTAGAGAAGGAGGTTTTGGTGATATGTTGCAAACTACTTCCTCCAAAACCAACAATATGGCTGCAGTAATATAATTAAAATTTTGATTCTTCAAAATATATAATAAAATAGTCATATGTATTATATTTTTCAGATTCTGATTTGAGTGTCATAGCGCGCTACAAAATAACAAAAGTTCTATATTTCTTTTTATATAGCACTTTCTTTTTAGTCTATTTAAAAAAAATTATACATCTTAATTATATTGAAAATCTTCAATCTAAATCTTTTTTTAGTATTGGGTTGAGAATTTTATGCACTAAGCGGACTGAAATATTGGGATCCACAATATGCATCACATTATCAGCGTCTAGGTGTTTATTGATTTTGTGCGAAAATATGAATGTTTATTCGTTAAACGATTCACCACATAGCACCAAACATATGCATTACAACTTAGCTCTATCCATTTGTAATGGGTGATTTCAATTTTAAAGGGACAATTTTGGTATTAATGTGAAAAGTGTTAAGTTGAAGGGTATATTTGACAAGTTTGTTAACAATGAGGGTATAAATAACCCTATAATACAACAAAGAACAAAGTTAGCCAATTAATGAAAATAGAGGGGTATATTTGATTCTTTTCCCTATATTATATATATGTATATATATATATTAATTTATCTTCTCTGTTTTCTTTTGCTTGTCACTTTTTGATAAGGCATATTATTAAAAAAATAATGATTGGTATAGTGACTTCACCATATTACTTTTATTAATTGATATTTAGTAATTGTATTGAAAAATAATTTAGAGAATAAGTAATTAATAAGGGTAAAACATAAAAAAAAATTTGACTTTTTTTGATTTGTTAACAATGACAAGTAAAAATAAAAATAAAATTTAAAAAATAGCAACAAGTAAATAATTCCACGAAAGGAGTAATAAATACTCCATAATATTTGAATAGATTATATTATTTTATCGTCTTACAATGCGACATATCAGAAATCAGAAGAATAATCTAATAAGTAATATTTTAAAGATAAAAAGATAGTGTATGGGGCAACATTATTTTCCTTATTTACTATAATTTATTTATTTATATTTTTAGAAAAAATATCTTAATCAATCAAACATAAAATGTTTCTAAAAAAAATGTAAAATAAATTTGAAAAGGAGAGAATATTCCAATGGTGACAAAGGAGGGAAGAAATTCCAAGGATATGGTTACTCTTATCTTACCAACTTTTGTGCACTTTATATGGCTGACAACTACCTCATCATTTGTCTTAAAAAAAGGGGGTTTGGGGTTGGGGTATGAGTGTCTCATATTAAGTTCTGATTAATTAGTTTCGCGTATTACATAAAATATAAAAAAGAAAAAATTACATAATTAAAAAAAAAGGATCATTTTTGTTTTTTATTGTTTAATTTTTATTTTTTTTCTTAATTAAAAATGAAGAAATTTTATTCAAGCTATCATATTAGTCATTTTCTGAATTTCAAATCTCTTCCTTCCCTTTGGCCTTGGTAGACTAAATGGTGAAGGTCAATGTATTTGTGGTCCAATTTGAGTCCATTATGAAGAGAAAAAAATCAAATTGATTAAGACAATTTGTTAAGTACTCCATATAAACTAATTAAGTAAAAACCTAAAGATGACTAAGCTCTTGTTATGCGGTAGTCCAAGGAAAATTCATATCATAATTATTTGTTATATGCAATTTTATCATAGATTAAATTCATTACCACATAATCACATAACATTAACTTTACCGGTTAGATTATGATTATCCTTAATCATTTATTAAAAGTAATGAAATCGCAATCATCCCGTCACGTTATTGTCATTTTCTTTATGTTGTTTTCTCTTTTTGGTTTCAGGGATTTGAATATGCCAGGTTGATAAAGTTCAAACATACTCTTTCCGTT
>NC_061122.1:6679107-6717504 GCF_002878395.1 Capsicum annuum
TATATATATGTCCTATCTAAAATTAACTTCTTGCATAAACTACTCTACAAAGTCTTATATCTCCCTCCAAACTTAAAGGAGCTAATTCGTTCAGAACTCAGTTAATTGTCTTTATATTCGATTCATTATTTTCAAAAAATAGCGAAAAAAAATAATGTCGATTTCGCTTGAAGCATTGGCCATGATGGGAGTTGATTATGTTAAAGATGGTATTAGCTTAGAAGAATTTGAAGAACATGAAGAACAAGTGCCTCCTTATTTGTTACTTGATGATGATCAAGAAGATTATGATTATGATGATGAAAAATTCTTTTCAAGGAAAAAAAATATTCATCAAGAAAATCCTCCCACAAGAAAATTATATGAACATTCTTTTTCTTCTCAAGAGTTTTTTCGTAAATTTGAAAATCACGATGAACTATTGGCACCAGTCCTACATTTTGTCTCTATGGACCGAGGAGAAAAGGGGCCCGACGAAGGGAAGAAAAAGAAGCCTTTAATTAAAAACCAGATTAATTTCTGGGAATTATTGAAAAAGAAGGATTTAGCAAGTATTTTGGAGACTAGTAGGAATAATCATTGTATAATGTCGTCGTAATTGTTTTTTTTAGGATTCATATAGTCGATTCCAACTTGTTTGGTGTTGGTGGTGTTGTGGTTGTTGTTGTAGTTCTAGAATCCCTAACTCAAACCCAACTAGTGAAGAAGGTATGAGCGGAGCTAACAGGCGCAAGGGGTTTCATCTGAATCCTCGATCTTAACCGAAAGATTTCAGTATTGTATTTAGAATCTAATTGTTTATAATGTATATATAGTTAATATTGAACTCCATTGGCTTCCTCATGTGCTTATTTAAAAAAAAAAATCAAATTTTCTGTCAAAATTCTGACTTCTTCACTGTATATGAGCAACATATTTATATGTAACCAATTGATTGGGATCATTTTGCATGGAAGACAAATGATACACAAATTATGTTGTTATGTGCAAAGCATTTTTACACAATAATTGTGTAGTTTAAACTTTTTATAATGTCTTAAAAGTTGAAAGCCATGTTGTAATTAATATATGTATGTTACCATACTTCTCAAGAATTTATGTAAAATATATTTATATCATCAGTGTGTATAAAACATTTTTTTTATGTTTTATTAATTCTCATCACTTTGACGGTCGTCTTGAGCGACATCTTCAGTCCATCGTATTAAAATCATTATTAGCGGCGATATTCAACACAATATATACCACTCGGCGTATTCTCCGTGGCTTTTTAAAGATAAGACGGTGTTATTACCCCGTCATTTATGACGCTTTACTGGAGTGAACTGATAGTGTGAAGATTCTTTTACGCTCTTAGAGTAATAGTTGAAGATTTTAACATAAACCAACTAGCAGGTTGACAAGAAAAATTGGGCCCAATCCTAAGTTTGTGGAAAGGCCCAATCCAAATTTTTCCTCCTACTACTTTCTGTTGTCAATTCCCTTATTTGTCTACAAGGCCCATTTGGCTAAAACATAGGGAAAAGGACAGAAACAGCACTTCAAATTAAACTATTTCCTTGAAAATGGTCATGGAATTTAAATTTCACTTTCTAGCTATTTTAATTTACTAACTGGTTTTATACCGTTTTTACACAGCTTTTATACAGGTTTTATATAAATCTTATACGTAAATATTCTATACGGAAATTATACAGTTTTGATACATAATTTATATAATAACTGTACATTTGCACTTCAAATTAACCTATTTCCTTGAAAATGGCATGGAATTTAAATTTCACTTTCTAGCCATTTTAATTTACTGACTGGTTCTATACCCTTTTTACACAACTTTTATACAGGTTTTATACAAATCTTATACATAAATATTCTATACGGAAATTATACAGTTTTGATACATAATTTATATAATAACTGTACTTTTTTTTACACGTTTTATACAACAATTATATAATTAGTATACACTTTCTATATATTATACATATACATATTTGATAGAACTATACAATTTCTATACATATATCTTATATAGATTCATATTCTATTTAATAAATATATCGTTTTTATATAATTTAATTATTATTTCTAAAGAATAACAAAAAGCAGAATATTTGATCAATTTAAAAATTTATAGTAAAAAAATATTGTAATATTTTTAAAAGGGTCGAATTGCCCAAGTTGAATATTGTATCAATATTGTATATAGACTGTATCAGTTCGTATATGAACTACGTGGATCAAAATGATCCAAATTGAAAAAGATTAGAAAATGAATATAAAATGGCATTTGTTTAGCCGACCGGACATTATTTGTCCAAATGCCAAACTTGGACTATAATTAGACTATTATTTTTTAAAAATTTCATAGAGTGTACTTTTTCCTAAAACATATTCATCAAAAGGCCTATTTGGATTGATCTGTTAATCAAACACCAAACAAGTTTTCGCACTGATTGCTCCAATAACTTTTGTTCTTTTTTATTAGTATAAACAACAGAAATCTCACATTTAATGAAAGTAATTAAATAGTATCCCAGATTTAGTTTCTCGATTCCTAATTTGAAAAAATACATATACATGTCTCTGTATCTTATACGTTAGTGCAATGTATGAGGTAACCACTTTGCCTAAAATTAAGAAGATAAAATCAAATAAGGTAAACCGTTTTTCCTATAATTAAGGAAATCGAATCAGCTATCATTATTCTCTAACTTAATTAACGGTACTCATTAATTTGCTGATTTGGTGGATCCTTAAAATCAGTAACATTAACTCAAATTGAAATTTTTTTTGGTAATGTATAATATTATCATTTCTAATGTGTGCGGTTAACATAATCAAGGCAAGTTATGCTACCATTTTTAATGTATGATATTACCATTATAATGTATGAGGTTAAGTCAATCAAATTAAGTTATTTTTTCATATTCTAATGTATCAGATTACAATTCTAATGTATAATGTAAAAAATTATTTCTCCATTCTAATGTATGAGTTACAATTCTAATGTATAATGTAAAAAATTTATGTGTAGGATTACCACATTCAAGGTAAATGATATTAATATTCTAACATATAATGTAACCAATCTAATGTATAATGTAACCAATTTAATGTATTATGTTAACACCATTAAGATAAGTTTTGTTATATATGGGGTTAACGTAGTCAAGGTTATATTACCATTCTAATGTATAATGTAACCAATTTAATTTATAATGTAACCAATCTAAAAGGATAGGAAGAAGCTGAGGGAGGTGGTTTGAGAATTTGGGAGATTTTACAGATTAGGTCACCACGGGAAAGAGCGTATCCTCAAAAATCGGTTTGGAGTGTAGGGGCGTCAACTTCGACAGCGAATGAACAGCCGTTTTTGACTTCTTCCACAACTCTGGCGCTGTATTTGATGGCGAAGTGGTGAATCTGTTGCCGGAAGGTTAGCCGGAGACGATGGCAGGAATGCCGGAGACGATGGCAGGAATGCCGGAGTTGGTAAGTTGAAAAGGCGTCGAATTCGCCGGCAAATAAACGATCATTTTCGGCTTCTACCACAACTTTGCCGTTGTATTTGGTGGTGAAATGGCGTATCTGTTGCCGGAAGGTTAGCCGAAGACGGTCGCAGGGATGCCGGAGTTGGTAAAGTTGAAAGGGCATCGACTTCGACGGCGAATAAACGATCGTTTTCGGCTTCTACCACAACTCTGCTGCTGTATTTGGTGGCAAAGTGGCGGATTTGTTGCCGAAAGGTTAGCCGGAGACGGTAGCAGGGATGCTGGAGTTGGTAAAGTTGAAAAAAAAAATCTCAAAATTAAATGAAGAAGGTGATGAAGTTAATCACTTTATTCGGTTAATGTTTGATAACTGAAAAATTTGAAACCTACCATATCACGTAAACTTGATTTTAGGTGTATAAAAAAGAGTACAATTATGGTGCAATATACAAATATTTTGGAATGTATGATGCGGAAGAGAGAGAAAGACTAAAAGAAAGGAATTTTATAAAATTAATATGGGATTTTTGTAATTACTTTTCAAAATAGTGATTTTATGTAATAAGTAATAGTTAACTCGTGTATATATGTAATTTTTGTTTTTATAACCGTGAGGTGTCCCGGCCAGTGTTTTTAAAGGCAGACTGGCAGAGGCATAAGGCGAGACATTTTACCTGGTATGGGGCGAGGCGTAAGCCCCAAGGCGATGAGGCGTAAGTCCCACGGGTCCTTTAATTTTTAATATTTTAAAATTAATACTATTAGAAATAAATATTTTTTAAAAGAGATAATCACCCAAAAAGGTAAAATTATATCAAAAGTATAAAAAGAAATAAGTGGAGGATGCATCTAAAACTATTTCAGCAAAAAAATAACCAACGTCACATAATACAACTGATATATAAAGTCATCTTCTCACATAATAACCTATCATGTCCTAAAAAAATACAAGTTGGTATAAAAAAATAGTACATAATTAATCAACCCCCACCTTCTAGTTACTCGATCAATATAATAACAAACCTATTTACCATATATTATATTTTAAAAGAGAGCTAAAAAAGTAAATTTGAAAACTAGTCACTATATGACTTGCAAAAATCTAAAAGAAAAGAAAGGAACTAGAAAGATGAAAGTGTGTACCAAATACCTTCTTGAGTAGCGGAACAATCAACATCCACCGACAAGTACGTTTGAAAGTGTGAGTTTTAAGTTTTCTTTTACTTTTGATTTGAGTATTTAGGTACTTATCAATCACATATTTTAATATTAAGTTTAATTTAATACTATTTAATAGAAAAAAATCATTTTATTTTGTAAAGTTCTCTGGGCTTACGCCTAATTTACGCCCCACGCTTAGGCGAACGCCCCAACGCTTAGGCAAACGCCTCTAATTTTGGGGTGTTCGCCTTTCGATACTTTCTCCTCCCCAAAACGCCTCGATGTGTTTTTGGCTACGCCTTGCCTCGAAGCTCGCCTCAGACTGGCTTTTAAAACACACTTTCGGCCAACTTTTGCGCAGCTCAATTAAATCCATGATCCTTTCACCAGCAATAGATATCAGGTAACTCTGTCTACCGAGGTTAGGACAGATGGAAAGAATCCCATATTATTTTTATTTGTGACGAAATTTGAACTTGATATAAAGTTCTCTACCCACCTTATTGACACGATGGTCTTTAACTTTTTTATACATGTTGCTTCTTTTATGAAAATTCACTATGACCTCATTCGCTCGTTTAGAGAACTTTGGTTTCACTCGACATAGTTCTGTTGGAATAAGTTATGCGGCATAAGTTATGTAGTATTTTATGACCAAATTCGTTCAGTATAAGTTCGATTGCAATTAAGTTGTCTTTGAAGAATAACTAGTGCGTTTTAAAATTAAGGGAAAAGGGTCAAAAATACCCCTGTACTTTCATAAATTGGTTATATTTGTACATAGTTAAACTTTATGGTTAAATATACCCCCGCCGTTACTAAAGTATGCAAATATACCCCTCTATTTAACGGAAGTCTACAAGGGCTAACATTTAGCTGACATGTACTCCACGTGGCATGCCACATCAGCACACTTTTTTTCCACTCACACAAGACCCCATTTTCCTTCTCTTCTACACAGAATATACATACATAACACACCCATATACACACACATATACATCCATATACACCATACACACGCACTCCTTTTTTTTGATATTCTCATTTTTCACATAATATACCAAAGGAATACAAACACCCATAGGATTTTTGCGAGAGTCTCCATTCTTTTTCTTTTCTTGCTCCTAACGCACACACAGAGAAGACACTTACAATTCACACACTAATACACACATATCCGATCTAGCGAAAAGAGAGGGAGCTTGAGAGAGAGTGAAGCAGCGAGTGAGGGAGCGAGACACCCGAACTCGTTCCGGCGGTCAGATCTCGCCAGCGATTCGACAACGACCAAGACATTATTTTTCTGTCAATTCCGGCGACTAGATCGCATAAGCAGGGACTGGTTCTGTCATATATGGGTGTGTTGTGTGTGTATATTCTGTGTAGAAGAGAAGGAAAATGGGGTCTTGTGTGAGTGGAAAAAATGTTGCGCTGATGTGGCATGCCACGTGGAGTACATGTCAGCTAAATGTTAGCCCGTGTGAACTTCTGCTAAACAGAGGGGTACTTTAGTAACGGCGGGGGTATATTTAACCCTAAAGTTTAACTAAGGACAAATATAACCAATTTATGAAAGCAGAGGGACATTTTTGACCCTTTTCCCTAAAATTAAACTTTTGTCTCGCTCAACATAAAGTTCGGTAGGAGTTAAAGTTCTGCAGTAGGACATAACTTGTACATTCTGAAATTGAACTTTCGTCTCACTCAACATAAATTTTATAGGGATGAAGCTATGCAGATATAACTTGGATGATATTACACCGCGGAAATATACGAAATTTCTATATTTGAAAACAATTTAATATAAACTTTTCAATTTAATGACGTGTTTTTATAGCCACAAAAATCTCATGGCATATTTAAGACAACAAATTTCAAAATTCAGAAATCTCCTTTCTTTTTTTCTTTAAACTCCGTGATCAGTCAAGCACCATCACATAAACTGAAACGAAAGCGAAAGGAAGTCACTTTTTCACTTTTTGCCTTTTTGGTACTTATCCAAAAATTACAAAAAGCATATTTTGTTCATTTCCCTTCTACCATATCTCTTCTTCATCAACTCCACACCACATATACTATTTCTATGAATTCATTAATATCAATTTCCCACCAAGTGTTCAAATTTCTCAGTTCCCTTTAGCAACTGGTAATATAACCTCTTCATACATTCAATGGACCAGAACTGTATCATGAGAGCAAAATATCTTCCATAAACACAAAAAAGTGTCAACAAAAAGTGAAAAAAAGCAACTCGTACCACGGATATACCAACGAATTCATATGTTCTATATGTATAAAGTGTCTAGGCTGCTATAACTTTTCACATGTCAAGAATTTTCTATCGAAAATGGAAAGAAGAACAATGCACGTGATGTAGGGGCGGAAGAATGAGTATAAATATACTTGAGTCTTCACCATTGTCATACAACTTACCTCACTTTAAAGCCTTTTGCGACTTGACAGATAGAGAGAAAGAGAGTTGAAAGTCATGTCAGTTGATGCTCTTGCAATGGCGGGTGCAGATTACACAAAGTGCACCGTTCACTTTGAAGATACTAAGGAGCAGATGAGGTCGGAAAGGACACCACAGTACCTTCTTGCCGATGAAAGTGATGGAGGGAATCATGATCACGGGCAGTTGTTAGGAGGACAAGCAAGGAGATGGGCAAACAACAATGTTCAAGCCGAGGCTACAGCATCTGCAAATGTAAAGCCAGCTTCGAGTCTTGGACAAAAAAGCTGTACATGTCAGTAAAAGTATCTAGTGTTTTTCTCGGACTCTACAAATGTTGTCGTGCATGTATCAGATCCTCCAAACATGCACGTACCTGCTAGCATTTTTGAAAAGTTCGAGTAACATAGCCTTTGTATGAGGATTAAGCTTTCCTTGTGATGTAATCACACTACCAAAGATGTGAATTGTTCCAGGAATGCATAATCATTTAACAATGAATATGGGAAGCAAACATAAATAATGTGTTAGATCATCACTTACCATAGCAAAAATGTAGCCGTTTTCCCTGCAGATATCAACAAAGACGAAAAAATAAATAATTTACTTATGTATATGATGCAGTCATAGTGTGGATGTGTCAATACAATATCAAGAATACAAGAGAGCCCCCGAATCCAGATAGAGCAAAACGCAAATCACTATAACAAATATTGAAAACAGAAGAAACAAAAAGAAAGTGGATATATTATGTCGCTGCACAGCCAATCATACAGGAAAAAATTGATTAAATAAGAGAAGTATAGGAGAGAAAAAGATACAATCAAGATATGGCGCGAGCAATATTAAAACGTGGATCGCTTGCCATTTAACGACCAGCTCTATGCATCAAGGAGACTATTACAGGAAATTATGTACTTGTTTGGAGTAACATGTTTTTGTTATCTTCCACCAGACAATTCAACTGCATCTTGATTATAGATTGAATCTTCGCCCCAATCAAACCTTCGTTGTAGTCTCTCGTATTCTTGCCTACGTGT
Source organism: Capsicum annuum (assembly GCF_002878395.1). Lineage (NCBI taxonomy): Eukaryota > Viridiplantae > Streptophyta > Magnoliopsida > Solanales > Solanaceae > Capsicum > Capsicum annuum. The sequence continues at coordinate 6,687,258 of NC_061122.1, forward strand.
AACTTCGACATGCTGCCATTCTTCCCACCGCTCAGCAAGCCCTTCTCCTTCCAGCATTCGTACTACCTCTGACATTGCTGGACGGTCCTCTGGCGATCCTTGAGTGCACAGCAATGCAACTTGAATCATCATCTCTACTTCATCCATGTTATAGTTCCTATGTAGGTTGCGGTCCACAATTGCATCCAGCCTTTTCTCCCTTTGTAGTTTTTTAACCTTCAAGACGACACATGCAGCCATTTCAGTAACCAACAACAATAACAACGTACCCATTGTAGTCCCACAAAGCGGAGTGCAGGGAGGGTAGACTGTTCGCAAACCTTACCCAACCTCAAAGGTAGGGAGATTGTCTCCGATAGGCCCTCGGCTCCAAGGAAAAACAAGCCAAAGCAATCAAGAAAAAGAAGTAACGGATGTGAAAGCATAATAAAGCATGCTGAACAGTAACTACATCAAAATAATAGGATAATCGAACTACAAGAAACATCAGATAGTAACAAAAATTGGACAAGAAATTATAGGATGGATGGATAGCGAGATAACACACAACGGCCTACTAACCTTCTACCCTAATCTGTGTCCTCCACAACCTCCTATATAAGGCCGTACCTACAGGAAGCTCGTGTATTCTCATTGTTATTTCACTTACCTTACTCCTAAAAAGAGTGTCCGACTAAAGGGGCTCAAGCATGTAGACCTATGTTTGACATGCAAAGCATTATGTGGAAAATGAGACTTCTCGTTCCTCCTTCACGTTGAAAATAGAATTACAACACATATACCAAGAAAGTTAAAAAAAAAAGAACTACGTATATAATTCATGAAAATGTCTCGTAATGAACAATGAACCATCAACCAGCATGCAGCTTAAAGAAGAATGGAAGTATACTCCGTGAACGTAAGATAGTAAAATAAACTTAGAAGAAACTGAATAATTTTAGAGGCCACGGTAAACAATGCAATAATTGGATAACGGTAAACAATGCAATAATTGGATAGCCATTAGGAACTATATGCAGATCAATAAAATTGCAAGTTAATAACAGTCATTGAGTTATGTACACTCACATGGTCAAGTAACAAGACGTCGTCTTCTTCTTCTAGGCGTGAGAAGTCTATTGCGCGTTGACCAGTTACAATCTCCAAAAGCATGATTCCATATCCAAAAACATCAGTTTTTTCTGATGATTTCCCAGTGGACAAGTACTCGGGAGCTATATGGCCCATTGTACCCCGAACTTGGGTTGTCACGTTGGTTTTCCTAACATCAACTAACTTTGCCAAGCCAAAATCACCAACTACGGCCTCAAAATCTTCATCTAGTAAAACATTAGCTGCTTTAACATCACGGTGAATAATTTTTGGATTACAATGTTCGTGCAGGTATTCAAGTCCACGTGCAGTGCCCAATGCCACACGCTTTCTGGTTGGCCAAGCTAAAACAGACTCCCCAGGTTTAAGTTCTGCAATTAATAAAAAACTACAAATAAGAAGCCACCAAAAATCTCATCACCTCTGGGAGATAAATGTTGAATTTTCAAGTTTGACCGACAACTGCATGTATCATCTTCAATTCATGCAACATTTTCAAAAAAATGAAAAATGATGAATGCAGAAGAATGGATTCATGAACTCATTTAAGCTCTCATTATGAATATCGGTCAATTCATATTGCGAAGTGAGTTCCCACGTGATGATGTATAATCCAACAATGGCTCTTGAAAACTAAAGAGAACTAACTGTTCAAGAACTAAAATGCTTCCGAGTATATTAGGAATATGAGTACCTATGCAAATACAATCCTTTATTATCTGTTGAACTTGTCCAACTCTACTTTTCACTAGGAAAACCCCCGAAATCTTACTCATGGACCATGAGTCATGGTGATACTAGTCTGATGGCATTTACAGCTATATTGATTATTCAAAAGTCAAAGGAACTGATAAATAAACATGAATTAACTCTACAACCACAACCTGGTACTTGATGCTTGCACAAGTTAATCTACTAGAAGTGGCACTTCCATAGTGCCTCCACCGGCAGTTTAAAACATAACAAGGACAGATGTCCTTTTTGGTCAAATAATCTTATTCGTTATTTACATCATTCACAAGGACACGTCCCCTTTAACGTTCAGGATAGAGAGGGTGGACGAAAATGATGCATGTAATGGTTCCTAGTTTAGCTGAAAATCATAAGCATTTAACAACAAAATTCCGGACTTAAATAGAAACTTAGCTGAGTTTGGTGCAAAAAAAACAAAAGAAAAAGGTGACCACAGGACAATTTGATATTGAGATACACAAGGAAAGCCTTGGGCAAACTGCAAACCAAGATGTAAGCACTGTTGTGGAAAAAAAAGTACCTCGTAGACGATAGGCAACACTTAGGTTCTGCATATACGGGTACACTAGCAAGCGTTCAGTTGGTGTGGTGCAAAATCCTATAAGCCTCAAAAGATTTCTATGAACAGCAACACTAATCATCTCAACTTCACGCTGAAATGCAGCATCTCCCCCGGGACTCTCATAGTCAGTTAAGCGTTTTACAGCAACTTTAGTGCTGTCATTGAGCACTCCTTTATAAACCTTGCCAAAACCTCCCTGTCCAAGAACATTCTTTTCACTGAAGTTATCAGTAGCAATTTGCAATTCCCTCCATGCAAATCTCCTCAATTGACCAAATGGAATTCGTCTGTCAACCTCACCTGAGCACCCCGAACAGACACAAGAAAAATGTCACAACATATTCAAAGGACCTATACCTTCTCATAGAGCAAGTGAACTAAATTAATGCTGATTAAGGAATGAGTCTCCAATGTAAGATGGAACTATGAGATGCAGCAACAGGTAACTACTTTAGCCTCTCTTTTTTTCTGGAGAGCTAACACATGCTCCCTCCGTTTCAATTTGATTATCTAGTTTTGACTAGCCACGGAGTTTAAGAAAGTAAAGAGACTTTTGAATCTTGTGGTTTTAAGCTAAAGATCTGTGTAATGTACCAAAATATCCTTTAACCTTGTGGTCCATGCTACATGAAAAGTTGAAATTATAGAGTGGCCAAAACGCGAAAAAAAGGCATTTTATTGAAACGGACTAAAAAAATTTAATTGAAAGAGAAACAAACTGAAACGGAGTAAGCGTTTTTTTGATGGGCTAACAACACATATAGATGGTAATATTGAGTAAAATGGGTGATAAGGACCTGCAACATCAACAAAGACTTCACGCTTGTAGCCTTTGTTCCTCCCCCGCCAGAAAAATAGCATTAGTCCCCCAAGGACGATAAGTCCAAGAAATGCACCAACAATACCAATTACGAGACCAGTCTTTGATTTACTGGAAGAACCTGCCAGGATTTCAAGTTTAGAATTTAGAATTGGCCACGGTGCATAAATTATGTGACTGCCAAAAATCTCCAGCACACCATAACTTCTTGTAGTTCAAAAATGTGGTATTTGCTCTTTCAATTACCTTCACTTTCAGATACACAACGATGACTGAAGTTTGCGCCACAATTCAAATGGTTGTCTGAAAAACTAATAAGCAAACTGAGTTAAACTAATATCAACAGTTCTGACTCCGCAAAAGAGGCAGGGGCTATTATAAGAACAAGTGTTCAAATTATTAAGCAGTGTCAATCTGTCATCTATATTAAATACTGTAAGAATCGAGCTCTGCATACTTGTACTTCGGGACATGGAACAAGCTGTCGGGAACTTTTCCAGTAAGATCATTTAAAGCAAGTTGACTGGCAAAGAGATATCACTCAGTCAGGTCAATATCACTTGGCACAGGTTATAAACACATCAAAGATCAGACTAACCGAATTACTTACAGGTTAATCAAGTTGGGAAGACGTGAAAGTGACTCGGGGATAGTCCCGGTTAGATTGTTTTGACTCAGAAACCTGTTCAAAGAAACATTAAAATAGATTCCAAAGTCAAACACCAAACGTAAAACTCAGTTCTAGAAAACGTTAATCAATGAGATAATATTACTTACAGAAACTGAAGCTTTTCTAGATTGCCTAGGGAAGCTGGTATTTCACCAGATAAACGGTTTTTTTCCAGATCCAACATGGTCAAGCCGGTTAAATTTCCTAGTGCTTCAGGAATTGTACCAATTATTCCATTTCCTTGCAAAGAACTGCAAGTATGTTGACAGCCCAGTTAGTAAGTTCAATACATAACACAACTAAGGACGTGAAAATTGCTACGAGTTCACAAATCTCACTAAAGTAGAATTCCTGTTGACAAGGATGAAAACTATAATTTTTAAGAAATCTTAGCGATATTACCAGTTATGACCTTAGAATCTCATCAGAGGCATTACGAGAATAATGTGGTAACGGATAAGAAATAACGATGAAATATCCAACACTCTATCAAAAGCATGACCAAAGACACAAAAATGTTGTTTCCAAATTATTAACTTAAAAGTATACTAATCTTTAGTTGGAAAATTGAGAATCGAGGGGTTTTCAACGCATTACCACCAAAATTGCAGTTAGATTTCCACACATGATTGTGTGGGTAGGAAAGTAACACTATTGGAAAAAAAGTAAGATCCCAAACCAAGCACGAGCAAAGACGCAAGCAATCAGCAGTCCCCAAACAAGAACAGTAAGTAATGTGCCAATATCATGAGTAAATGAATAGCAACTTAATGAAAGGAATGGATAAATATAGACTTCTAGAGAAGCACATAACCTATCAGACTATTTTTATTTCACTATCACAATATTTGAAGGGGACCCTTGTGGTCCGGCCTTCCCCGGACCTCGCGCATAGCGGGAGTTTTAGTGCACCGGGCTGCCCTATCACATTTCCACCATGGTTTCAAATTAAGAGTTCAATGTTATGTCCTCCTCTTAAGACCAAGAAAATCAAAATTATCATCCTAAAATCAGCAACAAGCAACAGTTTAGACCAACAGTATCCTACCGTCTCATCATCAGATTTTTAAGCAGAAGTATGAATATCAATAATCCGATTGAGCTTCTAGGCCCGGATACGAAAGCTAATGTAAAAGAAGAGACAGTTAGTAGTCACGGATAGACCAAAAAGGAAGGCCAATTACTCAACGATCCATGTTGCTACCCAAGTTAACATTCTGTCTTTTTTCAAACAAAACAAACCCAATATTACTGAATTTCACTGGTACACCCAATATATGCTTCCCAGAATGTTCGCAAACTGGAATTCCAAATACAATGGTGAATGTGCTAAACATTTCTCCTAGTCCAGAGGTACTAAAATGTGAAGAACCATTTGAACGTACATAGTCGTCAATTACTAAAAGTAAAAGACAAAACCACCTTATCTGAGGATCCCATTTTTAGTTCAATTTACTTAACTTCCACCACCTCTTCAAACTTCTTGTTTCACCTTGCCCATTGATAATACTGCAAGTAACCTAGTTTCATAAGTGGAGTGATTTATCTACTGACATTATGACTAAAAGTGCACATTTCAACTCAAATCAAAAAACTAAAAGGAGTCTGGAGTTATGAAATTCCATGAAACCTACACAAGTACATCAGAGATACACATTAGCATACAATCAAACATAGTTCAACAAATTTTCAATACGTACAGAGTATTAAGATGCTTTAGAACACCTAATCTTGGAGTTAAAGTGCCAGTGAACCCCATATATGACAACGACCTGCAAATAAAGCTCAGACAACATTAAAAATAACATTACAGAATGGTAGTTGACCAAATAAAGCTCAAGTTTTTGGGACCATAATTGTATCAAGTACATTGGTGATCAATATGGCTCTCACAGTAACTTCAACTTACACCATCAGGACATTGCTGTTATCGTCACAAGTGATTTTTGACCAAGTGCATGGATTAACTTGATTCTGATTCCAATCAGGAAGTTGATCACTCGAAGCATTTAGCGAACTCCTCAATGCAAACAGCGCATCTCCTAATCAAATGTCAGAGATTACAAAATAACGACTGTCACACTCCTTTACGAACAGAATAGGACATTATTTAGTCAGCACAAGCAAAATGTGGACAAAATGAATGAATGAATGAATGAAAATATAATGAACCCAGAAAGAATGATAAAATAATCTAACCCCTCTAAGTTTTTCTACACTTTTGAATAGATAGAAGATTAATCGCAGCAAAGAGTATCTCTTTGTTAGTTTGCTAACGTGGAAAACTGGAGAAGTATGTACCCTGAGGATCAGGTGAGACAAATGAGTAGAGACATGCTAATATCAGAATTGCGAGGAACAGTTCCATATTGCAGTTGCTGTTCAATTCCATAGATCAAGTTACCTTGTTCACCTTCATCACTGTAACATAAAGCACCATCTTCCTTTAGTTATATTTACCTCCAGCAAAACTAAAAGCATTATCTTCCTTGGTAATAACAGATGGAAGTTCATCAAAATATATTAGAAAGAGTACTATGGAAAAATATAGTATAACCTCAATGGCAACAGCAAAGCCTGATTAAATATGGAAAAGAGATGTCTGATGCAAGAATAAGAAGAAAAAATATTGGTAATGGTATACTAAGTTGCTTGGACTCTCCGAAAATGTTGCCGCACCCGTGTCGGATCCTCCAAAAATGCGCTACTTTTGAAGGATCCGACACGCACCCGATTACATTTTTGAAGAGTCCGAGCAACATAGATGGTATAGATCAATCACATGAAATTATAATAACGCATTACAAAGTGTCCATCTATCAGCAATGTGTAAAACACGTGAACATTAAATAACCGACATACTTCAAACTACAAACCCGATATGAGTAAATGGTAGAAGTATTGCAGAATCGTAGAGCTATTAGGAGTTGAAAGAACAACTAAACACTTGTCTTCTCAATCCAAACAATTCTTCAGCTACTAACTATAATGTCAACCATCCCAAGGAAGAATTGATTCACAAATTTCAAACAGTTAATGAACCTATCCTTTTCTTTCCTGGATAAAAAACAGATATTTTTCACCAGCAATTCTTTGCTTGTCTATCAGAGAATGGATCACAAGAAATTCATGATATGCAGCTATCCTGATAAATAATTCCTCCGTTTTCTCAAAGCACATCAAGTGAGTAATGAACTATAACAAAGGCTTACAGTAATTTGGTAAAAGGGGAAAGACACAAGTTCTTCAAAAGAAACTTCAACAAATGAAACAAGTAAGGTTGTAGATAAAAACTGAATATGCAAATAATCAAATCTCCTTCTCAACCATAGTAAGTCCAAAAACTTAACCAGACTCACAAAAATCCAAGTTAACCAACAACAACAAGAACAAAATACCTAGTGTAATCCCATAAGTGAGGTCTGAGCTTGTAGAGATAGAGAGGTGGTTTTCGATAGACTCTCGGCTTAAAAAGAAAAAAGCATTTCGTCTAAAGGGAATACAGAAATGAAAGACAACAACGAAATAATGCAAAATGGAAAACCGTACACAACATACATAACAAAGAACAGTCACAACAGAATAATACGATAATCAAAGCATAAAAAACCACAGGTGACAACCGAAATCCAAGTTAACCACTCTACAAATATCCAAGTTTTTCTTCTTTCACTGTCCTTTACACCAATCTTGAACACTTTAAATTTGCCTTCTTCTATATCACCACATGTAACATAAAAAAACAAACAAATTCAAACAATTAGCAACTGCCCCCTATTCACCACCCAAAAAAGAAAACAACCCCACATCCTCTATTCACAAAATCCATCAAGAACAAATTTTTCCAAGCATAAAGTTCACTTTTTTTCTTCCACAACTCAAGTCAAATCAAAAACAACAACCCCACATCTTCAATCCACAAAATCCATCAAGAACAAGTTTTTCCAAGTAAAAAGTTCACCTTTTTCCTTCCTTAAGTCAAGTCAAATCAGAAACAACAACCCCACCACATCAAAAGCCAATAACATCACTTTTAATACACCAAGTAAGTAACACCAGAACAAGAACAAGAATAAGAAGCTGGATAAGTTAAGTTACCTTTAAGCAAGAACCAGACTTTTAAGCTATAAGAGAACAAAATTTGAACCAAAGATTGAAACTTTTGCTTTGTATTAAACAAAACACAAACTGTACAAACCAAATCTTGGAGAAAAAACACAAAGAAAAAAGCTGTTACTAAAGAGAAAACTTGAAGAAAACTTCTATCTTAGCATATGCTTCTTTGCAATTATTACTAGTACTAGTAATGTTTTAGTCTACTCTTCTTGTCTCTCCCAACAGTATTTCTTAGTTACCACCCCCCCATCCCCACATGGTGGCTAACTGGAAGTGGACCCCACTCCATTTTCCTTTCATTTTTGCTGGTAATAGTGAAGAAGGGATTAGTAAATGGAAAGGTGTTTGGTGTTTCACAGTAAAACATATAGGTAGAAGTTTACTTTTAGTTAGAAAATTTATTCCGCATGAATCTGAATTACATCGATCTAGTAATTTGCTATTTACTAAAAGTTTTAGATTCAAGTTATGAAAGTTATGATCTCTTGACAGGAGATCTTTACTTCATATGTAGTAAATTTGCTCGTCGTGAATCTCAATTAGTTCGATCAACATCGATGCTATCGGTGAAAGAGTTGTCTTTTTTCATCGGAAATTATTTCTAATTATAACTTTCGGATATAAGTTATAAAAAATTTATGATTTTTTGATGAAAATCTTTACTTACGTGATGTAAACCTGCTCGGCATGAATCTCAATTTGTTCGATCTACAGGCGTTATCAGAGGTGAAAGACGATTTGTTCTTCGTCGTAGTTCTCCTTTTACTTGGCTTCAAGTAATAAAAAATTATGATTTCTTAATGGAGGGTCTTTACTATACTTAGAGTAAATCCGCTCAGCACGAGTCTGAATTAGTTTAATTCATATTTATAGGCGGCGCTAGAGGTTATGAAAAATTTTAGGTTTACTGATCGAGGATCTTTGCTTATAGTAAATTTGCTCAACATAAATTTTAATTAGAGGGCGATGTTAGAGGTGAAAGAGAGTTTATTCTTCACCATAATTCACTTTTGGTTAAAAACATTTCTTGACAGAGGGCTTTTATTTTATCCATAATTAAACCTACTTGACATAAGATGAATAAGTTTGATCTATGTGTAGTGCTGGAGGTGAAAGAGGATTTATTTTTCGTAGTAATTAATTTTCAACTAAAAGAAACCTGTTTAAGTTATTACTCATAATTTATGACTTTTTGGAGAGCTTTTACTTTTACTTTTACTTATGGTGAGCCGACTTGATATAAATCTGAATTAGTCTAATCTATAAGTGGCGATAAAGGTAAAAGAGGGTTCGTTCTTGATTGTAAAACCACATTATATATATATATAAAACGAAATTACTTTTTATGTATATATATAACAATATTACCTCTTCTTAATTTTTTTATATATTTATATTTAAATTTTAAATTTATTTGATAAAAATTCTAACTCGATTACTAACTAGATCAGTGTGACTTAAATATCAAATGCTAAAATTAAAAAAAATAATGGGGGTTATATTATAAAAATAAAAATAAAAGATATTTCTTACTGGAGGGTCCCTAATTTTAAGTTATTCTATTAAAAAATTCTTCCACTTCAAGAAAGGGGGAAAAAGTTATATGAACTTTTCTTTAAAAGGAGCATCCAAAGTTTTTGTTAGTCTAATTAAGGTCTTATGGAATGAAATGAAGAATAAAATTCTTGTACCCCAAAAATTAAAAAAAAAAATTGTGAAGAATAAAATTGTACTATAAGATCATGAAAGAAAAAAAAATAATTGGAATCACAAATATAGAATTTCAAGTTGCATTAAAGCATAAAAAGTGTACCAAACTTCTTGTAAAGTGGCAAGGAGTTACACTTTACCTCCTTCTCAAATTACTTGACCTATTTATTTTTTACACAATATTTAAGAAGAAATTAATAAAATATATAAATTGACTAATATAATCCTATCAAACTCACATTAAATATTATCATCAATTATTATTATTAATTATTCTTTCATTAAATTATTAAGGATAAAGTTAAAAAAAAAAAGTCTAATTATCTCTTAATTCTGTAAACATGTCAATTATTTTGAGATAATTTTTTTTTAACAAACATGTCAAGTAATATGAGATGGAGAGAGTAGGAATTAGAAGGAAAAAATTCAAAAATAGCAACTATACAACCTTAATTGTAACTTTTATAACAACAGTTTCATAATTACAAAAATGGCAAATTGTATTTTGTATTTAAGTAAACTGTTGTTATACAAATACATATACAACAAGATTTACTGCTCTTTTTTTACTCAAATTAGTTGAGTTAAATAAGAAATAATTATCGCATCTAATTAAATTCCTATAAATTACTCTTATTTAAATTAGCAGATTCCTTTTCCTAATCAGACTCAAATATAAAGATTATTATTTCCATGATCTTAAAAATTTCAAAATATCATTCTCTTATATCTCTAACTATTTTTTCTTGTTAGTTAGTTTTTTTTATTTCTTTTTCTTTTCCATTTTTTTCACTTTATTTTCTCTCTTCTACTTTTCTTTTTTTTTTTTTTTTTTTTTTGTTTTTGCTTTTTCTTTTTACTCTTCTATCCCTATCTTTTATTTTAAAAAAATAAATATCTATATCATATATACATATTCAAAAAATATACAAAATAAATAGACATACAGATCTGCATATGTATTTACGGTAAAAAACATACATATATATCTGCATATGTATTTACAGAAATACATATCTAACTCACATATATATATATAAACATATAGGACACAAAATCTTTATAACAAAAATGACAATTATATACGTATACTTATAGGTAATAAAAAAATTCATGATACATATCTTATAAAGTAAAAGAAAACAAATAAGTACATATGTTGCCCTCTAAAATGACATAGTCTGTACAGTTCAAAGACAAATCCAACACCATATAAAATACATATAGCTCTGCATATGTATTTACATAATATATACCTGATCTATATGTATATTCTTATTTTATATGAGTCACCTTTGTATTTCGCACGTACATATATACAGTATAGTTAAGTTTGTTACTGTTTACTATGAACATGATACGTATTTCGTAAATACATATATATGTTTTGTACTGTAAATATATATCCAAATCTGTATGGCTATGCATTTTGTATATTTTTTGAATATGTGTATGTGATATCCATATTTGTCTTTTCAAAATAAAAACCAGAGATAGAAGAGTGAAAAAAACAGAAAAAAAATATAAAAAGAAAAAAACAAAAAAAGAGAAGTGAAAAAGAAAAAAAGGGAAGAAGGAGAAATAGAAGTGTAAAAATAAAAGAAAAATAAAAAAAAAAAAAAAAAGGAAGAGCAAAAATAGAAAAAAAAAAAGAAAAGAGAAAAAAAAAAAAAAAACGAAAAAGAAAAAGAAAGTAAAGTGAAAATAAAAAAAAATTAAAATTAAAATAAAATAAAAAAATAAAATGATAAAAAAATAAGATGAAAAAAAAGGGTAAAAGATATAACTATATTTGGGAAGGTGAAATTGTGGAGTGAAAATAGAAAATGTAAAGTAGTAATAGTAAAACATGCACTTGCTTAGTTAGTGAGTAAAATAATATTACTCTTGTTATAAATTATAATTTTATAAAAGTATTGCTATTTGTTGTAATTATATTCTTACATATACTACTTTTTGTAATTTCTACAATTTCCAAAATTTGTATGTCTTTTCAAGACTTTGAAGCTTGCAAAAGTCAAGGGCATAACTCTACCCTTTTTAACAATTTTTGGGTCTATGAACTTACGTTGATTTACAAGATACTTCCTTCGTTTATTTTTACTCGATTTATAATGAATTATATACTTTTCTTGAGATTTTTTTTAGTGAAGTGTTTAAGAAATATTAAATAAAGTGAATATTAATTAGTATAAAGTCTCAGTGGATTTGAGAAGCGATTTAAAAAAATGAGTAATTAACGTTAAGGATTTTTTTGAAAAAATCCTACATAGGTAAAAGTAAGTAATACATTAATTGAAATTTTGAATGAATGCTCTTTTTGTTCAATTTTAACTGCTATTTTAGCTCAGTTATATTTGTCCTAGAATAGTTCATTTTGAAAATTTTAGATTAAAGTCGATTATATTTTCAACTATAATTTCAACATTTAAAAAGTATGCACAAAATTTAAAAGGAAAAATCAATTTATCTCTACCGAATAAGGATAATTTATTATTTTTAATGAATGTAAAAGAAGTTAAAACCACAGTTAAAACGACACTAAAATAGTGAGTATAACATTAACTTTTATTGAGTACATTAAGAACCATTTTTTAAATGCTCAAAGTTACTTTCCCAATGAAACAAGAACCAAAAGCCTATTACACTATAGTTTGTCACTTCATTTTTACCTTAACTTAAAAATAGGATTAAGTTTGACTTAAATAACAAATAAAGAATTCCAATAATATTGACTAAATTAAATCTTTTGACCCTTTGGACCATATCAATTGAGTGCTACTAAGTATATTGATTCATTATGTATAATGATTTCATTAACCTTCACAAGATAACTTAGAAAACACTTAATTTGATCTTCCCTCTTCATTTTTTTTTTGTTGGTAGAGAATAGGGAAAATATTTATCTATATTTGGTACATGTGTTTGGTCAAGTTTTTAGAAAAAAAAAAAAAATCATTAGTGATTTTGAATAGTAGGAAGAGTTATTTTTGCAAGCTAAAATAATAAATGTCATTTCTCTGTAAGTAATTCAGGAACATTTCGTCAATCACAAATTAATATACTGATATTGATAAAAGTATTTTTCTTTTGAAATTGAAAGTCAAAATTTACGACTCTCTAAATTATTAGTTGTTTTAAAAGAAATCATTTTTAATTAAAAAAAAATACTTCTCAAAATAATTAGATTTTAAAAAATTTACCACAGAAATTATACTAGAGCAATAGACACAACCTAAAGTGATTAAGCTAAATATATATTCAAAACACGTGTCTTGCATTAATTTCTTGATAGTCAAAATTACTACTCTCTAAATTATTAGTTGTTTTGAAATAAATCATTTTTAATAAAAAAATATTTCTCAAAATAATATTTTAAAAAATTTAGCACACAAATTACAATAGACACAACCTAAAGTGATTAAGCTAAATTTATTTTCAAAACATGTGTCTTGCATTACTTAATTTATTATAAATACTCAGTGCAGATATAGCTATTTTATATAACCTACTAATATTGCTAAGATAATAAATCCTAAAAAATGTTTAATGTGTGCAATTTAATGGGTCCAACATGTCAACAAATAGAAAGAAAACTTGATTATAAAATGGAACCATATGTCTTATTTTTAAATTCTATACCTAACTATGGAATTGGATTATTATAATTAACATTGGAGTAATAAATAAAGTATCCACTAGTTTCTTCATAGACACTGAAGCAATCAATATAATTATGACAGAAAATTCTCCAACAATTTTTTAACCAATCAAATTGTCAAAGAGCAAATCCATAATGTGTACTAGTCAAAGTTGTCAGCCTTTTATTTACTTTTATTTTAATAGTCGTATTGTTTTCTTGCCAAATATGATAATGATGTGCTTAACATCAATATTAGTATGTAATTTCACAAGGAGATTTAAGATGGATACTATTTTCTTCATCTCATTTTATATGATATCATTTAATATTTAAAATTTATAATCTAAAATAATTTTTAGATATTGTATGATTGTAAATTATTTCATCAAGAGTAAAATAAAATTTTAAACCTAAGTTATTTTTAATTATAATTAAATGATACTCTTTGTGGGGCGGATTGAAAGAAATATGATGTTACATAAAATGAGATGGAGGAAATATATACATACACAAATTTTATCTTTACCTATAAAATAAAAAGGCTATTTACAATAACCCTTGGCCCAAAATAAATATTTTTAAAGTAAGATTGCAAAAATAATACTATAACCAAAAAAAAAATTGCTCTCTTAAAACTATAATTGGCTTCTTTTTATCTATGGATTGAGTTCGGCAGATGCAATAATTTTTTGTGCATTCATTAAATATCAAAAAAGTGCTTTAAAAGTCAAGATAGATCACTAGTGAATAGTTAAGATTAAAAACATTTAATGATTGTATATTTAAACAAATACTAGCATATTTTGTAATTAAGTGATAGTTCATTCATCAAATAGTTGAAATATTATTCAAACGGTGGGATGATTGAGATTCTTTTTGGATTTGAATCTTTAGGAATATTCACTCCTAGAAACAGGGGTGGAGTCAGCTTTCCACGAAAAATTATATGATTTATATATGATTAAAATTATTTTTTATATATATATATTTATAATAGCCGTTGAACCTCCTTCGACTAGTTTTATGTCAATATTAAATCCCTTTAACTAAAAGTTTGACTCCGCTTCTACCTAGAAATGGACTATCTACTAAGTGTGAATCCGAATTTAGCTAAGCTCCATGCGAGTATGGAGTACCAAACGCTACTTGCAAAAACAAAAATAAATGAGTGGCAGAACATATTAGATTTTTAATTCTTATAAAAAGAACCAAATAAAGAAAATGGAAGAAAATTTATGGTTGGATATTTCTTGATATATAATTTATCTTCTTTTCTTTAGAATAAATTTGGTATTATGTCATTTTCAAAGAACTTTATTTTTATGTAAATTATACAATATTATTTTTCTATAAGTTGGCTAATGTCCTTTTACGTTATGCATCTTATTTACATTCAAAGATTCAAAGAAAAAATAATTTAACTTTAAATGCCGTCACTACTTCTCATCGATTTGAATTGCACCGAAGTTCTCATTCAAATTTTATATATAAAAATTCTAAATAAAAACTCAATTTTCAGTGAATTCAAATAGAGGTTATTTCTCATACGCAAGTAATATCATATAAAATAATTTAAAAAGACAAAATTAGAATTTCAACATAAAAAGAGATGGATGAGCGATAATTACTGGGGATGAGATAATGACTGGCGCACCTGAGATACTATCTTATGTTTATTTATCCAACATAGTAAATAAATTGAAAGATCATCTTTTTATGTTTTTAATTTAGAAAAAAAAAAACATTTTTCAAAAGAAAAAAATACTTAAAAACATTTTCCTTCGTACTAGATCTGGATTTAATGCACTTTAGTCAAAGTTTCTCATCCAATTATTTTTTTTTCTTTCTGACAATATTCAGAACAATAAATTTTCAAAAGTCAGAAAAACAGTTTCCAACACGTGCACAATAGATAGATTTTTAACGTGCAACTGGATATCTTTATGCTATTTTTAGAACAAAAGGAAATTATTTTATTAAATTAAAAGAATATTAGTTAATTTCCTTTTATATTCTTGTAATTAATTTTTCTGTAAATGTTCACACTTGTTTGTAAAGTTTTCGAATATTTTGAAGGGGTGAATTAATAAAAGCAAAATTTTTCAAAATTTAATGATCAAGCGCCCCTTAAAATCATTTCTCCCATCTCAAATTATTAATTGTAATCACTAAATATAATTAATTCGGATTAATTTATTTCAAACTTCTCATTTTATTATAGTAATAACTAATATTAATAGTTTTTGAAGACGTGTAAAAGAAAAATATGATAAATAATTTAAAATGAAAAAAGTACAGTATATGATGGAAACACAAAAATGCGATTTCATAAAATAAAGTCTTTTCTTATGATAATATTTACTAATAAAGTACAAAAATAGGAAACTTGATGTTTGGCTAAAGAAGAAACAGTTACAGTATTATTTTTGTTGAGCTTTTTGTCAATTTTATAATCTCATTATCTATTTCCTAGTATCATTCTTCCATTATACCTCATCTTTTTTGTAAAAATTGGTGCAATTTAAAGTTTAATTCGAGCTACGGATAGAGTTTGCACTCTGTATAGAGTTGAATCGTTTTTAATATAAATATTTTATTCAATTCCAAAATCAAACTGAATTTTGTCATACTCATAACATTGTTTCTGACTTCCAATCACATTATGAGTGCACTAACAATTTTCTAAAAAATTATATGTTATTATCAGTAACTAAAACATAAATAGAAGGAAATTAACTAGAAAAGTGAAATGAATAACTTACGTTTACTATAATATGTTATAATATACTATTTATTACTGTATAAAATTAAATTCTTTATATTATTGGGGACAGGCATGCAGTCATGCAGAGAGACAAATTAATTGTATTTCAGTATGTAGTACTAGTATTTTTTTGTGGTCCATTTGTCCTTTTAATATGGTACATGATCTAGCATAAATTCACTTCATATAGGTTATGATGGTGAGGCAAATACTTCTTTTATCTTTAATTAAAGATTCGAATCATAAAATATTATAATAAAATAAAAAGTATTTTTGTATTTATAATTAGAGATATCGTATTTTATCCTTTTTTGTGGAAATTCATTGAGTATGTTGTTGTCATATCTATGATTAGAGATATCGTATTTTATCCTCTTTTTTGTGGGAATACGAGTATGTTGTTGTAATATGTTGGGTGCGATGTAATTTTGATGATTGACAAACTGACAAAGTGATATGAAACATGTCAGTCAAACTAGTTCACAGACACATTATCTCATATAGCTGAACTTGTAGCAAAATCATCGATGATTAAAGACAAGGGTTAAAGAAACCAAGAACCAGATAGATGAGTGGTTAATTCTGATAAACTCAAGGAAATAAACATATGCTATTTTGAAGAAGTTGAATTTGATTCAAACACTTGATGATAAAGGGAAAGCAAGTTGAGTTGAAAAAAGAGTCCTACGTGTAGAAGGAGAAAGATTTTGCAGATTAAAGAAGTCAATCTACGCAAGATAGGAAACATATTAATTGAAGGACTCTTTGTTAGATCAATGAAGTTTTGATGAGTCAGTTTAAATGTATTATTCTTATTGAGTTGTAATTTATTGCTTTCCTAGATTGATTATTTAGGAATAATACTGAACTGAGTTAACTTCAAGTTTGGGATAACTCGAAGTGGGTTCAACGGTCAAGCGTGATTATGGAGTTATAGGAATTATAGTTTATAATTTCAGTTATTGAGGTATATGAATTAGAGTTTATAATTCTTAGTTGTTGGTTACAAGAGTTTTGTAATCAGTTGTTGTTGAGGCTCAGAGTTGTTTAGTGAAGTTGGGGTTAAATCCTGTAGAGGTACAGGTTGTGTTTTTTTACACTTTTTTGAGCCGGATATTTTCCACGTAAAAATCATTGTGTTCTTTACTTCTTGTTTTACTGCTTTCTTGGAACACGTTAGGCAACCCGTTTCATCCATAGATAACTCTTCCGTTAAAGTCACTGATCAATAGGGCACGTACTCTAACATAATATCTATCGTGTTTTATCCTCTTTTTATGAGAATATACACTGAGTATGTTGTTGTATTATCTATAATTAGAGATATCGTGTTTTATCCTTTTTTTTGTGGGAATTCTCTGAATATGTTTTTGTAGTATCTATAATTAGAGATATTATATTTTACCTTCCTTTTTTAAAAATTCACTGAGTATGTTATTGTAATTGAAAGTTTCGTGCTAATAAACACAATTGATCAAAAGACCAAGCTAAAGGGCTTGTTTGGAATATTAAGAAACTTTGTGTGGAACTCGAGGCAATGGAGAGCAATTTAGATTTTAATAGTGAATCTGACGTCTATTTTCATTTCATCTACAATACTTTCTACTCCTTCTTCTCAAATTACTCGTTTCAAATTGAGATGATACATTGATTAGAAAAAATAATTTATAACATGCCTAGTTTATCATGGTATCTTTATTAAATAATGTTTATATTTTATTTTTTTAAAGAAAAAGTAATTAATGCAAAGGGTAAAACATGAAAAAAAAATTATTGTCGCTTCTTGATTAATAAAAAAACAAGTAAAATAAGAAATTAAATTAAAAAATTTGGGACGGAAAAAGTATGTTACATTAGCTTATCTCCTTCTAGTTACCTTATTGTAATTCTAAGATTTTCTTGTTACTATTGTTCACTACAATATTACCTTGTTATTCAATTATAAATTGTGATTCAGTAAGTACATGTAATATACGTTAGTGGTGAGTTGAAAACTTCGATTGTTACATATCGAATTTAATTCCTGATATGCACTCATTTTTGATAGGAAGCATTTTACTTTCACAATGGGATCTTCTATTACAAATTTAAATTAGTCGAATTTTAAAGTATTTGAACATCGGTGAGGAAAAAAAAAAAATTTCTCAAAATATATATGGCATCTTTTTCACTTTACCTTTTTCATCGACGTAAATTTGAATTAATTGAACTCTCAAATAAGGTTCCAAAATCGAATGAAAATTTTTAAAAAGGTTTACTTAATGCCACGTTGGACTAAATAAAATGGTTATGGATGTGTTTTATTAATTAGGTATTAGCATTTAATTAAACCTTGAAAGAACCTTCTTAACAATATTAATATCACTTTCAGAATCTTTAAACATGGTTACAGCCTGGATGTTCTAATAACATTAGTAGTGTATACGTATGTTATAATTAGGGAGGTAGAAATCGAACCGTTAAGTTAAATCGAACCGAAGAATCAAATCAAATTGAGGGAAAAAAAAGACTTATGGTTTGGTTTGGCGTTGGTAAAAAAACCCCGATCATTCTTAATTTGATTTGGTATTAGCAAAAATAAAATCAAACCGAACCCAAACCGAACCGACATAATACATATATAATTTTAATTTTTTATACGTAAAAAATATTACTTATAATCTACTTTCTAATTACTTTTATTATTTTTTTATATTCAGAAAATAGATATATATTCTTGGGCCTTTAATTATGGCAGTAAAAAATATTACTTATAATCTACTTTCTAATTACTTTTATTATTTTTTTATATTCAGAAAATAGATATATATTCTTGGGCCTTTAATTATGGTAGTTTTTCATTAATAACAAATTAATACAAAGTCCAATATTAATATAAAAACCTAAAACTCTTTAATTGCTTCACTTTTTACATTTTACTTTTCAAGTTTTCAGAGAGTTCTCATTATTTCCTCATCTTACTTTCATCTTACTTTTCTCATTCGTCAAGTTGTGATTTAGGTTTGTTTCTCTTTTTTTTTTTCTACGAAATTATGTTATAATTAATTACTCTATGGACTTAAGTTTTTAATAAGTTGTCTCTAATTCTTTATTCTTTTTTATGCTCACATTTTATGTGAAGTGAACTTTGAAGACAAGTTCCTGTGACTAGTGACTTAAAAATTGAACTACTTGGGTATTCACATAATATTACTTTGAGAGATAGTAGTTTAGACGACTTAGTAATTTGCCAACTTAATTTTTATTGGAACTACTCTATGACCATTTTTTTTTTAATCTTTTTAGTGAAAATATTTTAAAAAAAATTTCAATCACATTATATTTGTAAAAAATCCAAGAAAATTGAAAAATTGAAAAAACCCGACTAAAGCCGAAATAAAAAAAAACTGATTGTATATTAGTTTGATTTGGTTTATAGATTTAGAAAACCGACATTATTGGTTTGGTTATATTTTAATAAAAAATCGAACCAACCCGACTTATGTACACCCCTAGTTATAATCATCAATTAATTAATTAAACTACATTTTCATATTGGTCTTAATTATATAGTTCGGGCTTTTTTGGTTTTCTCAACTCAAACGCTATTTATTATTTATTTCCTATTACATGTTCGGCAAACAAAGAAGCCGAATTGGTTTACCAAAAGAAAAGGTCATGCGCACTAAGCTTTTGCTATGCGCGGGATTTGGAGAAGGATTCGATCAAAAAAATTTATTATACGCAACTTCACCTTATATTTTTGTAAGGGTCTATTTTCAAACAGAAAAGCCGAATTGGTTCACTACGTAAAATAAGGAGTCAGGATATTTTATCAAGGATTCAATATCTATTGTATAGAAATAAGAGAAGACTATGTCCTGCATCGGGAGTCTAGCAGAACTAACCTCTCTACTTTTTCGGAGGCCCCAGACCTCACTATGTAGAAATACACTGGAGTACGATTTTTGGCGGACCCTCGGGATTTGTTCGGGATCCGACAGAAATAAATCATATATGCTATTAGACTATTTTTGATGTTTCGAACAATAATGACGTTGGATTTTTGAAAAAAGGTGAGTTGAGATGAAATTATGAATTGTGATAATATGATAATCTAAAGATTATAAACCGGAGCATCATGTATGGCAAAATAGAAAAAAGAGAATTCCGTTGCCGGGACTTGAACCCGGGTCTCTCGGGTGAGAGCCGAGTATCCTAACCAACTAGACTACAACGGATTGTTGTAAGCAACAAAATTTTTATTCAACTAGAGTTTATTAGACCATTACATTCTCCTATTTTCTTCTTTACAATTTTAATTTTTGTTATTATTTGTGTTTTGACGAAATATATCTATAATTTCTTAAATTTGTCGGTAAGTTTCATTAAGAGGCTTGAACTACAGTGTGTTTCAAAAGCACCTAAACACTATAAAATCTTCATGTTAGACACTTCTTCTAACTCATATTTTGAAAAAGTTTTTGTGCATGTTCACAAGCTTGCTACGTAAATAAATAAATTACGTAAAATACATCTCCTCATCCAATTATAACTCATCAGCATCAAAAGGAACATTCATGAAGTTTACAACTTGTTGAATCTAATACGTATTAATTAAAGGAGGTGACTCTGTGGTGCTTTTTTTTATGTAAAGATTGAGTTGTTTGATATGGCAATATTCACATATGTAACCAAAAGGAATTATAAAAAAAAAAATATTATCAAATATTCAATTACTTAATCAAATATGTTATAGCCCATACACGTAAATGAGATTTTATTTAACAAAAATGTAACAATTTTATGGATTAAATCCTTAAATACCCCCACACCTAAAAGGCCCCAACCCAAACACACTACGTACCAGCAAAACTCATCTCTCATTCTTTGGAATTCAATAATCGAAACTTATTAAGTGTTCAGGTGCTCAATCAAAACAGACCTTAATTCAAACAAAATAAAATTTATTGACAAATTTAAGAGTTTATTAATGTTTTCCGCATTTTGAATTAACCCCTTAAACCTCCCCTCCTCCCCAACCCAAAACCCAAACACAATAATAACATATCCAATAAAATCTCACAAGTAAGATTTGAGTAAGATACTTTTTGCTTCAATTGTCTCCATGTTCACAACTAAACTGCGAAAAGTGTTTCCACACTCATATCGGATGTTCCAAAAACACTTTACTTTTAACGTACTCGACACACACCTAATGATATTTTCGAAGAATCTGAACAACAACATAGTACTCCACTACTCAACTGAAACAACTGATAAAATCAACACATTCCTCTCCATCAATCCTTCTTCTACAAACCTCAAATCCCTTCTTCAATCCCATGCCTTGATAATCACAACAGGCCACACTAACAACATTTACATAGCAGCAAAACTCATCTCTCTTTACGCTTCCACTACTGAACAACATCTCATTTCTTCGAAAAAAGTATTCGATTTCACCATTTTTAAAGACCCTTTTCTTTGGAATTCAATAATCAAAGCTTATTTTTCCAATGGGAAATACACAGAATCGCTTGAGCTGTTTAACAATATGTGGGGTTTTAATGTTTTGCCTAATCAGTTTACGTTGCCAATGGTTTTTTCGGCTATTGCGGAACTTGGGTTGGTTGATTTTGGGATGGAGGTTCATGGGTTGGTGTCAAAATTGAATCTTGTTGAGGAAAATAGTGCTGTTGGATCGTCTTTGGTGTACATGTACGCAAAATTTGGGTTGATGGGTAATGCGTATAAGGTGTTTGATGAAATGCCTGTGAGAGATGTGGTTTCTTGGACTGTGATTATTAAAGGGTATGTAGAGAATGGGGAGAGTGATAAAGGGTTGGAGTGTTTTTGTTTGATGTATAAGAATGAGGAGGGTGGGGTGAGGCCGAATTTTCGGACGTTGGAAGGTGGATTTCAAGCTTGTGGGAATTTAGGTGCATTGGTTGAAGGTAAGTGTTTACATGGGTTGGCAATGAAATCTGGTTTTGGTAGTTATGAAATTGTTCAGTCTTCTGTTTTGCTGATGTACTCGAAATGTGGTTCGGTTGAAGAAATGTATAGATCGTTTTGTGAGGTTGATGAGAAGGATTTGCTTTCGTGGACGACAGTAATTGTTGTTTATGCAAGAGATGAGTGTATAGGTGAGTGTGTTGATATGTTCTTGAAAATGCTGGGTAGCGGGATTTCACCGGATGGGATGGTAATTAGTTGCGTGCTTTCTGGTTTAGGTAATGCCATGATGGTATCTGAAGCTAAGGCTTTCCATGGCTTCATCGTGAGAAGAAACTATGATGATGATCACATGGTCGATAATGCATTGCTGGCCGTGTATGGTAAGCTTAGACTCTTGAATCTGGCGGAGAAGGTGTTTAATGGAGGGAGTGGACAGAACACAGAGGCTTGGAACGTGATGGTGAATGGCTATTGGAAGACCGGATTAGAAGCCAAGTGCGTTAATTTATTCAGAGAGATGCAGTACTCGGGGATCGAATCTGATATCAACAGCTTGATATCTGTAATTTCTTCTTGCTCCCGGTTGGAAAAATTCCAGTTAGGTCAATCTTTGCATTGTCATGTTATAAAAAATCTGATGCTTGGAAATGTTTCTGTTGCCAATTCTCTAATAGATATGTATGGAAGAAGCAAGAATCTAACTTTATCATGGAGAGTCTTTTGTATGATGAACGATAAGGATGTTGTTACATGGAACACAATGATGAGTTCTTATATCGGTTGTGGAAAAATTACCAAGGCCTTTGATCTTTTCGATGAAATGAGAGCAGAAAGTTACAAGCCTAATATTGCTACACTGGCGATTCTGCTCTCTGCTTCTTCTCAAGTATCTTCCTTGGAGAAAGGAGAGAAAGTTCATCAATACATCAAGGAAGTTGGGTTTGGAGAGAATACTTTGCTTGCTACTGCTTTGACTGATATGTACGCGAAATGTGGACAGCTAACAAAGTCAAGGGAAATATTTGATTCAATGGAAAAGAAAGATATAGTTTCTTGGAACGTACTGATCTCAGGCTATGCGATGTATGGAGAAGCAAATTATGCTATAGAAATGTTCAAAAAGATGGAACAGACGGAAATTAACCCAAATGAACTGACTTTTCTCGCTGTACTCTCGGCTTGTGCTCATGCAGGGTTGGTTGAAGAAGGGAAGTCGATATTTAGCAGAATGAAAGATTATTCCTTGATGCCCACATTGAAGCACTATTCTTGTATGGCTGATCTTCTTGGTCGTTCTGGCAATCTGGATGATGCTGAAGCTTTGGTTTTGTCCATGCCGATTGCTCCAGATGCAGCTATATGGGGTTCTTTGTTAAGTTCTTGTAAAATTTATGGCCAAGTTGAGAAAGGTATAAGAATTGCAAAACATGCTATTGAATCTGATCCAGAAAATGATGGGTACTACATAGCAATCTCAGACCTATATAGTTCTGTAGGAATGTGGAAAGAGGTCGAAATGGTGAGGAAAATAATGAAGGACAGGAAAGTGAGGAAAGAAGTTGGCTGGAGTACAGTATAATTTATGCAGCTACTAGTTGTAGCATCAAATACGGCAAACTGTCCATCTCAAGTGCTACCAGAGGTTTACACTTGCAAGAGTTGATTCAATCAGCACCACATTTTCAGCACTCCATAATTCCTATTATAAGAGAGCTATTTCAGTGGGCTGATCGAGAAGGATACATATATCAATCATGCCTCGTCATTTGGAGCTGATGATAGGATTCTGGTTTTGATTTTATATGATTACATTGCAGTTTTCTCATCCTTTAATGATAAGCGTTGCAGCAATATACCTGTGCACGAGAAAGGAGAAGCTTTTACATTCACCGTGCTCTTTTGGTACATCAGAATAGCAGTAAGGCTGTAAGCCTGAGGAATGTCTATGGCTAATACGCATGAGGTGAAGCTGCAATTCTAGCCCGGCTCAAGGTTCTGAACTTTGTGTACATCGCCGAAATTTCGATGCTTGGGGACAGACAATAGGTTCATAAAAGTTAGGCAATTGAGGTTACCAAGTAAATACTCTCTATGGATTATGAAAATGTGAATATCTTGAGGTAGCCAAGAAAGGTCGATAACATGAGAAGTTATCTACTAGATTTCATGTGCTCTCGACATGTGCATGGCCTAAAAATAAGAGATGGCTTCGTTGGTATGTAAGAACCACCTTGAGTGCCATACAAGGCGGAACTTGTATACGATAAGGTGGTGCGGGGGACAAAGAAACCTTTCACCCTTTCCATCAGCCCAAGTCGAGGGGGGCACAATGGAATAATCAAGACGTGAGCAAGCTTGATGAAATAGTCAATAAATACACAAGTTGAGACGCTGCGGAAAGATCCGGGCTGCAGTAAAATAGCCTCACTCGATGATTCTTCAGAAAAGTGACTTGGAATAAAGTTGTTTACTTGCCTATTGCTTTTGTCTTTTTTCTTGATTGATCAATAATGATGACATATCTATTAAACCATAAACTTGCACATTTTGCCCTTGAAATGATTTACCTAACTCCTCCATCGAATTTCTTGTTTGATTCGTCTATTGAGATTAATATCTTTAACGGTGAAAGAAATTTATGAGCGTCAAAGTTAATTATTAACGTGTGTGAACATACACATGAACACGTAAAAATAACAATAACAACAACAACAACATTACTCGGGATCTGGGGAGGACAGAGTGTACACAAATCGAGATTGTGATTCAAACATGGACAAAATTTCTTTCAACAAACTAAACAACATATAACAAAAAGAAGCTACATTTGCCTGTTAGCAGCCTCAGTAACAAAAGGCAAATAAGGAGTTTTTCCGAGAATACAAGCAACGAGACCATAAACAAAACAACCAACAACAAACACAAAGAGTCCATTATGCATCCAAACAGTAAATTGCAGCCCTAAACCCGACTGACCCGGAGAAAAAATCCTTTGAATCAACATTGGGAGAACGAGGAGAACGTCGAGCATAACAGCTTGCAAGGCATTGAAGCGAGTGTACTGGTTCAAGCTCTCATTGCGGGCAATACCTAAGTAGAGAGCGAAGAAAGTGACGAAGCTGGCGTATGGTATGGACCGATAGAAAGATAGGATGGGAAGAATAGGTTGAAATGGGAGAGCGAGGGAAGGGTATTGAGTGAAGAGGAAACGGCCGTATTGAATGCCGTTGAAGAATGGAAGGAAGTAAGAGACGGCGGAGATAAGGCGGTCTGTGGCGGGGATTGGGTTGTACACGGCGGAGATGGGAGTGGGTTTCGGTCGGGTCGAAATTCGGGTTCGGGTTGGGAGGAATTTGGGGGTGAGGGGTTTGAGGGGGTGGGGAGTGAAAAGGGAAGAAAGAGAAGCCATTTTTTTAGGGGAAATGTGAGGTTTTTGGGGATTTTATGGATGGGTTTTTTCAAGGGTATAACTTGTTATGCGAAAGGTACGTTCGTATAATGCAGGATATTCGGGGAAAAAAAATGAGTTTAATTTCCGTTGCCGGGACTTGAACCCGGGTCTCTCGGGTGAGAGCCGAGTATCCTAACCAACTAGACTACAACGGATTGTTAATTGTACACCAATATAATACAGAAAAGGTTTCATTTTTTAGGATCGGTCGCAATGTATCGCCTCCTCCCTAGTACACATTCGATTAAGGTTAAGGTTGTTATTGTAAAGTTATTATAGTTGAGGTCCATAGAGGGCTTTTGTCGATCGTATGACACAATCATCACACTATTCGTCCAGGTTGCTACTTATGAGATGAGAAAGTTTGTTATCTTAGGACAATTAGAGTTAGCGTTGTTATTTATTGGAGCTTTCCATTCAAAACTTACGAACCCTTGTGATTCCGACCGTTCAACACAGGGCAGGTGTTCGCCGATGTTTATTCCCATGGTACCATCATTGCTTCTTAAGGAAAAGAAGTTCACAACCTGTGGACGGACCTTCTACCTCCATGCCCGCATTGCTTTATCTGCAGAAAGTTCCTCCAATAAAAACGACTCAGCGTGTAATCCCACAAATGTTTGGGCGGAGGGGGAGGGGGTATATGAAAGTAGATATGTTCTTTCCGATTGACTCTCGGCTCATGTAAAGAACCTGAGTTTGAAGCATGTTGTGGAGAAATTTCACTTGTGAAAAAAAATAAAATCCCAAGATGTCAGATAAAAATGCAAAACCAGCAACATGGAATTTCCAAATCTACAATGTAACTTGAAGGACTATCCTCATGAAACATTTGGGGTGGCAATATACAAAACTGAAGTAGATTTGAAAGAAGATATATCAACATATCTCATTATACTTTCTCCGGTTTCACTTACTATATTCAATGGCCTTTATCGATGAAGCAACTTTTCGGAAAAACCCCACATTCTTTTGAGTAACGAATGCCTAAAGGAGGACGATTTGTAGTGTGAAAGATCGACTATGTATGATCTCTAGAAGTCATTTGCCCGCCTCCTTAATTCGTTCAATTCTTTCTCAATCTCTGAATCTTGAAATTGCAATGACGAACTTGAACTGGCAACTGGCGTTCTCCCCGGGGGAAGATCTCCTTTCTGCTTAGTCAGTAAAAGGAAAACATTAAACCAAAATACCTGAGTGTTCTAGTCTAGAGGTTTAGAAGGAAATGCTACATCAACAATAAAGCAGATTATCGTTTTCTGTTTTTCTAGGGTAGAAAGAACCAAGTAACAGGAAACTAGGAAGATATTTACATCCCGTTTGGCCATGAAAATCATAAATTTTTGGAGTTGAAGTTGGAGTTGAAGTTGTGTTTGGCCATGAATATAAACTGGAGTTGTTTTTGAAATTTTGTGAGAGAAATAGGAGTGAAAAACGTGAAAACAAGTTGTTTTCACTTGAAATTGTATTTGGAATTCTCATGGCCAAACACAAACTGTTTTCACTAAAGTGAAATAATTTTTCGAAAAAAATTTCACGGCCAAACGGCTACCTTAGAGAACAAACTTCTGCCTACAGTTACCAAGGTACTAAAAGTATCACGTTAGATTTCCTTTCTTGATTCGTCGTTGAAGTACACCTTCAAGTTCTTATGGAACATCCAAACCATGCTGCTTTTACGAATAGTACGATTTCATGGTTACACAATAAATTTATCCAGAAGTGTGTGATGGAGACGAGCAACACATATTTTGTCATGATCTTTTTACTATACAGTTTGGTTTAATAAAATTTGCAATATTCATGAATATTGCTGCTTCCTATGCTAGGTATGATAAGCATACTTTGCCAAGCACAGCTCAATCTAGAAGGAAAAATAGTATGTCCTCTAGGTGCCGATACACATTTGCAACATACATATATATACGAATAGATTGACTAGAAAATACCTTTGCGCTTCCGGTCAATTCCTTTTTTAAGCTGGCAAGATCATCATCAACAGATGAGGTCTCCAGTAACGCAAACTGTCAAAAGCAGAATGATCATTTAGGATTAAGAAAATACAATCCCCAAAGAAGCACTAAATTCTCCCACAAAGGTTTTGCAACGTGGAAGTCAAAAATTTTGTTTCAGCACAAGCATTGTGTCCTTTTGTGGCGTTTCATGCTTACAAGAAATGAGTACCAAAAAACATATGTTTCACCCGTTAAGTATGTCGTAAAAGGCAAATATGCAAAGTGAGGCTATTTACATTTTGGAGCACTTTCAATTTTTACAATAATGTGTGGGGAGCGACAAGAGACCAGAAGAATGATTCATTTGGATCGACGAGCTTTTTGGGTACGCGCACCAAAAGTTAACCACATTTCCAAATAAGAATGATCAAGATGGGAAGATCAAGAAATTCAAAAGTAAGAACAAAAAACAAATAAAGGAGAGAGAGACAACAGAGACGCCAAATATTACAAATGATTCAGGTTTCAATAAACATTGGCAAAGAGGAAAATAAGAGGTAACGGATAGTAACAAAGCCAGAAAGATTGAAAGAGAGAGAGTTGTAAAATGTAACCATAGAGAGAACGGGAAGTTTGCGAACTTGCATGTTGCAGTGTAAGATAGAGACATCATTACGGAAAGAATAAAGATTTTGAGGTCTATTCGAAGAAAGCAACTCTAGGACTAGTACAAAGAGAGAATTACCAAGAGCACATGACCTAAAAAAGGTAATGCAATTGAGAAAAACTAATTACCTTTCCTTCAAGCTCATCACTGGTTAACTGGTTAAGAGCATCAGCTTGAGACTCCATCGCCAGAACTGTGGAAAATCAAGAAAGAAAAAGTAAGACAATCATTTAATTAACTTCAAATACTTTAGCAGGTGACTAGAGTCGGTGATTCCATAACTTCATCTGTACTAAATCCACGATAACCAATTCTTATTTTCAACACAGGGTGCGTTCAAGGGTGGGAGTAGAATTATTGCGCAACAAGAACATGTGTTTAAAAAGCCACGGAAAATTATGTTGGCTTTATAGCAAAAAGCACTACTCGTACTGACGTCCTTTGGCACACTTCAATTAATTATTTTCAAAAAAAAAATAAAAATTGCCGACATTAAACATCTCACTCAGCTCAGTGTTAGCGGGGTCATTTTATCCTTAAAAAGAAAAGGTGTCGAAATCTTCTTTATATCATATTTTTTATCCCCCAAAATGCAAAATGATCTCTGACATGAGTACCTTATCATATTTCCTCTTTTTATAAAACTTTATCATTTATCCTTCTAGTGTTTGTCTTTCCTTTATGAGCGATGACAGCTGCACTCAACAAATTGTAATAACTAACAAGAGTCCATGCCCGTGGCTGAGCTCCTCCTGTGTTCTAGCCAACCTTATGAGATTTTTTCCCCAACATCATTTCAGATAATATAAATCTAGAGTGTCAAACATTACGCACCAAAGTGAAGACGTTAAAAACGAAATAAATCATTTGAATCAGTAACTTGACAATTTTCTGAAGGGTATATTTTTGTAGTTGATAGAAGGAAAATGCTGTGACAAGATCAGCACTCAGTCTTATTGGATGTATAGGCGGGCAAAATATCAACCTCTTACAGCTATTACTACAAGCCAAGAAATATTTGAAGTATAAGCAAAGTAAGCATCCGAAATTGGAAGCAAAAGAAGAAAACAGGGAAAGATAGGGTGGAATGTATGTCAGAACCTTTTTCTTCCATTCTTTCAAAGGCTGAGAGAGCACTGCTTGTATTTACATTACCCAGCATCTCGCTTACTTTGGTTGCCGTCCTAAATGATAAACCTCATAGTCATTTTCTTGAAATGAAACAAATAAAGTGTGATAATTTATGAGCCACTTATAGTGATTTATTATTGATGTGATAATGTTATTGATATGTTGGGGGAAATGTCCGTGATATTTATAATTCAGGGTACATGTGAAGTGATAAAAAGGCATGTAGCTGACTTTGCTGACTGAGCACGTGCTTTCAGAGTATCCTTCTTAGATCTTGCTTCCTGTATCTTGCTCTCCAAAAGCTGTCAGATGAGAGACAATAACAGTCAATACAAAAGTTCCAATTCTTCGTAAATAAAGTGCAAGACCTGGATTTTGGAAAAATTTGTTCAGAGATGGAACTTACGATAAATATCCCCAAAAGATGCGCAGATTAAATACCAAACTTCTCAATTTTTTTTATAACCGAGAAATCTATCAGGGGACAACCCTTGGAACAGCCCTTAGATCTCGGGGATAATGGGCTAACCCCTCTCCCTCCTCACTTAAATAACAGACTTAATTCGCACGGCCCAACACTCAAACCTGTGACCTAAGTCACAAGCCCCCAACCTTTGCCACTTGAACTAAGCCTTGGGGCTTAAAGAACAAACTCTTTTATCAAGTGAAAAACATGTATATGTACTCGCAAATCATAAGATGAGCAATCAAAGCATCATATCATCCCTGATAAAAAGAAAGGGTTAGGAACACACCCGTGTATTGCTGACCAGATTATCAACCACAGCCCTCTGCTGATCAAGTTGAGTCTTCAAGGCATTTGCATTATCCTGCACAATTCAAACTTGAGTCGATGAAAACTCGAGACGTAATAACCATGATGTTCATTTGACTTCATTATCCTCTTAAGGAGACACTCTGAAAACCAATCAATAAAATGATAGTGTGTAGCATTCTTGGTATAGAGATCCTC